>NC_058415.1:60746373-60790220 GCF_002201575.2 Neomonachus schauinslandi
ATATATATATATATATATATATATATATATATATATATATATATATAATAGACTGTTATCCAAAAGATACAAAGAACTTTAAAAACTCAACACTAAGAAAATAACCCAATTTTTTAAATGGGTAGAAGATTTGAACAGATACTTCACACACACACAAACAAGATATACAGATGCCAAGTGATATCATACATCATTAGGGAATTGCAAATTAGAACAACATTGAGACACCATTTCATATTAGAATGGTAGAAATCCAAAACACCAACAACACCAAATACTAGCAAAGGTATGGAGCAACAGGAACTCTTATGCACTGCTCACGGAAATGTGAAATGGAACGAATCACTTTGGAAGATAGTTTGGTAGTTTCTTATAAAACTAAGCATACTCCTACCATATGACCCAGTAATCATGCTCCTTCATATTTACCCAAATGGATTGAAACTGATGTCTACATAAAAACCTGAACACAAATGTTTATAGCAACTTTATCCATAATTGCCAAACTTGGAAGCAACCAAGATGTCCTTTAGTAAGTGAATAAACTGTGGTATTTCTATACATTGGAATATTATTATTCGGTGCTAAAAAGAAATGAGCCATTAGGCCATGAAAAGACATGGAGGAAACTCATACTATGAAGAGAAGGAAGCCCATCTGAAAAAGACTCCATACTGTATAATTCCAACTATATAGCATTCCTGGAAAAGGCAAAACTATGGGGACATTAAAAAGATAAGTGCCAGTAAAAAGATAGTTGCCATGGTTGGGGGGAGGGAGATATGAATAGGTGGAGCACAAGGGGATTCCCCCCCACACACAGGGAATTTTTAGAGTAGTGAAACTACACGTCCTTGTACAGTTGTCAAAACTCATAGAAGGTAAAGCAAAGGGTGATCCCTAACGTAAACTACGGACTTGATTGATAATGATGTGTCAATGCTGGTTCATCAATTATAACAAATGTACCACTCTGGCTAGAGATATAAATGGTGGGGATGGCTGGGGAGGGGGTGTGTGGGGAGTATTAGGAGCTGTCTGTACTTTTCACTCAGTTTTGTTGTGAACCTAAAACTGCTTCAAAAAATAAGGCCTATTAATATTTTAAAAATGACTTAAGAAGAAAAATAAAATCAAGTAGTCCTATGATCAAATGCATTGAATTACGTGTTGAAAGTATTTCTACAAAGGGAAAAAACTCAGAAGATTTGAATAGCAACTCTATCAGACTCTTAAGAAAAATAATTCTTTTTTTTTAAGATTTATTTATTCATTTGAGAGAGAGAGAAAGAGAGTGCAAGCAGGGGGAGGGACAGAGAGAGAGAGAAAGAGAGAATCTCAGGCAGATTCCCCGCTGATAAGCAGGGAGCACTACATGCAGCTGCACCTCACGACCCTGAGACCATGACCCTGAGACCATGACCGGAGCCAAAATCAAGAGTCAGATGCTTAACTGACTGAGCCACCCAAGTGCCCCAAGAAAAAAATAATTCTAATAGAAAATAAGTAACTATTCCTCAATTATTTTATGATTATACCATAATTTGATATGAAAGCTTGAAAATAATATTAAAAGACCAACTTTATAGATGGGCTAGATGCAGAAATTCCAAACAAATTTTTAGCAAACCAAATCCAACAATATATAAAAATAATAACACATTATATTCTAGTCAAGGTTTATTCACAAAATGCAAGGTTGTTCAATATTTTTAAAAATCAGATTAATATTAACAGATTAAAGAATGTGGTTATCTGAACAGATGGAGAAAAAGCATTTGAAAAATTAACATCCAACTTATGACAAAATTTCCTAAAATCTGGTTATAGAGGGAAACTTCTTAACCTGATAAGTGTACCAAAAACAAACAAATGAAAACCTACAGCAAAATAAAATATTTAATTGTGAAACATTAAAAAATTCTTTTAACATAGAGATCAAACCAAGAATGCCCAGTACCATGACTTCCATTCATTAATGTATTGAAAGCAATAAGAAAAAAAAGTTACATATATATACAGAAGAAACAAATATATATGAAAAAAGTGTTACTCACAGATTATATAATTATATAATTATATGATTGTATAATTATATGATTATGTGATTATCTATATTTAAAAATCAAAGAAGTTTAAAATAAATTATCAGAGTTTTAAGAGAGTTTAACCAGTTGCTGGATACAAAATCAAAGTTAAAAAAAAATAGTTGTATTTGTATCCATCAGCAACAAAAAGTAGAAACGACAATTTCAGTAGAGTTAACATTTCTTAAGACAAAGAAAAACAAATACTGGATAATCTCTCACTTATATGTGGAACCTGAAAAAGCCAAGCTCATAGAAACAGAGAGTGGATTGGTGGTTGCCAGGGGCTAGGGGTTGGAGGAAATGTTGTTCAAAGGATACAAACTTCCAGTCATCAGAGGGGGAATAAGTTCTGGGGATCTAATGTACAGCATAGTAACTATAATTAACAACAGGGTATTGTGTTTTTGAAAGTTGCTAAGAGAGTAGATCTTAATGTTCTCAGCAACGCAACAAAAAATGGTAATTACGTGTGGTGAAGAATGTGTCAACTAACTCAGTCATGGTAAACATTTTGCAATATATACAACATATTTGTATCAAATCATCACATTGTGCACCTGAGACTTACACAATGTTATATGTCAATTATATCTCAATAAGGGGGAAAAAAAGAAAAAGAACAGCTAACATTTCCAATTTTATCCAAAAAAAACCCAAAACAAATATTAGAAATAATCTTAATAAGACATGCAATACTTTTATGGAGAAAAAACAGAAAATGTTATTGATAGACCTAAATTAAAGTGATAAGTAAAACATGTTCATGAATTGGAAGGCTGAATATCATATAAATTTTTAGCCCTAGCCGCCAATATATGGGGAAGACAGAAAAACAAGGTAAACTACACCATAAAAATATAGTCCATAATGTGGGAAACTCTACGAGACCAACAATCCAGTTTCTTCAACAAATAAATTCCTAGGAAAAAATAAAAGATGGAGTGGGAATTTATATATTAAATGAGACTTAAGACCAATCAAAACAATTCTAAGGGTGATTAGCACAATAAAACAAATTTTAATCCCAAACAAAATGTAAAAATAAAACAAATACATTTATGAGACATTTGGATATTTGAACCATCACAAGCCATCAAGTTTCCCTTGATGATATTAAGGGATTATTGTTAATTTCTTTTCTTTTCTTTCTTTTTTTTGGTACAGCAATGTTATTGGAGTTTTGCTGTCTTTTAGAGATATATAATGAAATACTTGCAGATGAATTTATATGATGTCTGGGGTTCGTTTCAAAATAATAGGACTGTAGAATAAGATGGGGATATGTATGGGACAGAAGTGAATAGGACTGATAGTTGTTGGAGATAGGCAATGGGTACCCAGGGGTACGTTTGTTTTTGTCTATGTTCAAAATTTCATACTTTTAAATTAAATTATAGTCTACATATACATAAATTTCATAATGTATATATGTAATATATACATACGTAAATATACATAAAATTTCCCTAATTCATTTATAGATTTGATACAATTCTAATCAAAATCCCAATAGGAGACTGATTAAATAAATGTAACCTATATATGTTAATAGAATACTAGGCAACCTTTAAGATAATGCTCCTAAAAACTATTTCAGTACATAGGAAGTCGTTTATACATATTGTTAAAAGGCAGATTATACAGCACTACGTGTGGCAAACAGCCATTTTATGTAAAAAAAAAAAAAAAATAGACCAACAGAGGACCAAAACTGAAATAAGAAGTTTCTGCCAAAGGATAAGTATCATAGAGAAGTTAATTTAGGTGAGTAATTCTTAACCTTCACTATGCATCAGAATCACCTGGGAGAACTTTTAAAAAATATGCAGATGCCTACCTAGGTCCCACACCAAACGTTTTCATTTCAACTGACCTGGGATGGGACCTGAGCAACAGATTTTAAAACCCTACCAGGTGATTCTAATGTTCAGGGCTGAGAGCCAATGATCTAGGTTTACAAAGAGAGGCACAGATAGATGGATGGAGAGTAGGAAGATAGATGATACAGATAGATAGATGATATAGATGGATAGATTGGATAGATAGCTGGATAGATGGATAGATGATAGATAGATAGGCAGACACATATATAGTTCATAGACAGATTTTTTTTCATAGACAGATTTTTGAGAGACAGATGATAGGTAGGTTAGAGACACAATAGATCTGAAAGTCTGAAGGAAGGGAAGAAGGAAGAGGGAAAAGGCAGGGAGAAGAAAAGAGGGAATTTGCAATGACGCAGCCAAATCAGAAATGAGCCATAACTCAGTCCCTAATTGAACAAAGAAGAAAAGGAAACAAAAGTTAATGTAGAAAAATAAAATAAAAAGTGAATGTGTCTAGCTAATGCAATGAAATTTACGACTTGTCTCTTCTTTTTTTTTTATTACTTGTGTTTACAGACCATACCCCCTACTCACTTCACAAGGATACCTGTGCTGTCTCAAAGGTGAAAGAACAGGGATGGACTGCTTAATGGGTAAACAGTTTCCTTCCGGGGTGATGAAAAAGTTGTGTAGCTAGAGAACGAAAATGGTTGCACCGCACTGTGGATGTACCAGATGTCACTAAGGGTAGATTTTATGTTATATGTATTTTACCATAATAAAAAAAATACATTAAAGAAAAATTGATTAAAGATGTTACCAAGCTGGGGCACCTGGGTGGCTCAGATGGTTAAGCCTCTGCCTTTGGCTCAGGTCATGATCCCAGCGTCCTGGGATTGGGTCCCACATCGGGCTCCCTGCTCCTTGGGAGCCTGCTTCTCCCTCTGCCTCTCTCTCTCTCTCTCTGTCTCTCATGAATAAATAAATAAAATCTAAAAAAAAAAAAAAAAAGATGTTACCAGGCAATTGGGATGAGTTCATTATTGCCTCCAGTACTAAGTTTGTTCCAGGTCTCCTAGCAGTTAAGGCAGAAGAAGATATCTGGCAGGTTATCAGGTTCTCTGTATATCAGGGTCTCCCTCTCATTTTGCCCACTCCCTGTATCACATGCCCAGCGAGTGCAAGAGTGAACCTGGGAGTCCTTTGGAAGGCTTGACTCAGCTAGAAAAGGAGGACTTGTAGCGGCTGGGAGAGGCAAGTCAGAGCTCAGCTCCTTCCCCACTGGGGCAGTCCGCATCTGCTTAGAGCCTGTCATCAAACTGCATGGGAAGAATAGCAGCTCCTGCTACGCATGGCCTCTGCTGGTGGGTCTGAATGGCTGTTTGTTCCGCCTGAGCAGGACAAGATCAGCCCTGACAGCGATGGCCCCCCGCGGTATTATGTAAGGGGACCCGGCTTACCTGTCCGTAGACAGACAAAGCGGATGATTTGACAGGCAAAACAGAGGCAGCCTCTTCACTCCCAGGCAGCCAAGGGGCTATTCAAAGCCGAGACCTGGAAGATTTTCATGAGGTGCTGACATATGAAGCTGGAATGCAGAAGGAACGAGGCAAAACTGACACCCCGCGCAGTCAGGCATGGCAGCGGCTCTGGGCATCCAAACTGGGCCTAAGGAAGCTTTGAGGAGTCCCCACCCATGAGAGAGAGACAGAGAGAGCCCAAGAGAGCACTTTGGGGGACAGAGCCCCAACTTGCAGGCCTGAGCCTTCAGCAAACCTCACCTTTGCCCCCGCCCTTATTATAGTTCAGCTGAGGAACCTCTTCCAGGCCTTTCTCATAGAAGCACAGGACTCAGGTGCAGAGAGCCAGGAGAACTTGGTCCCTCAGTTACTGACAAGCCGCCCGCAGGAGGGGCTGGTAGGGCAGCAATGAAACACATATCAGGTGCCCAGTGCAGGCTGGGCACTAGCTGGGAGCTCCACTCTCAGGCATAGATTTCACCTTCACAGGAGCCCTGGGAGGTAAGTATCTTGTTATCTCAGATATTTTGCACATGAGAAAATGGTCCTCAAAATAGTAACTTGCCCAAACTCACACAGCTGGGAGATGGCAGAGCTGGGATTTGAACCCAGGTCTCTTCAGCACCCAAACCCATGTTCTTTCTACCTGAATTGAGCCAGTTGACAAGATCCACAAGGCCCTGGGATCACACCCTGTTTTCAAAGTGGCACTGGCACTTTCCAGTTCTGTGACCCTGGTCGCATCCCTTCCCTTCTTGGGGCCTCAGCAATGTGAGCTGCCGGGGAAAACTGAGTAAGACAGGCAGATGAAGATGCGTGGTTGTTGACTGGTGTTAGGTCAGCATCGCTGGGCTTCCTCACCACACTTTTTGACTGTTCTCCAAAACTACCCCAACCTCCCAAAGAGGTTGCCAGATCTATAGGGATAACACTTTATCTGGTCCCCTCTCAGGACTCGGAAAGGGCATTCTCTGCCCAGTGTCATATGCAACTTGAGAGCAGAGTCGCACCCAACTTGTCTACCCCCAAAACAGTCAGCACAGAGCCCGGCATTTAGTAGGGACATAGTAATGCTGTTGAATGAATGAAAATGTGAATAAGTAGTTTGCCATGAGACACATCACACGTTGTGATGAAAAGAACTGAGCATCAGACCCAGTTCTGGTTCCACCACTAACTCACTGTGTAGCCTTGGGCCACTCACTGGCCCTCTCTGGACCTCAGCGACCCCATTTATAAAATGAAGAGGATGAATTAGGTACTCTCTAGCAGCCCATGTCAGCTCTAATTTTTGCAGAGTTAAGGAAAAAGAAAGATCACACTTTCTGCAGCCCACCCTCCTCCTCCCCATAAAAAGCTGAAGCTATATTATGATCACATTTGAGAAGAGTCAGGGAACATTCAGATCTGTAACCCCTGATTCGATCAGAAGCAGACAAGCAACATTCTCAACAGTCAGATCCTCCAGCCTATGGAACAGAAACTCACTTGTGTGTGCACAGTGCTTTACAGTTGGCAAAGCACTTCCCCTCCTTCCTGTCATTTAAACCTCAACACAGCCCTGTGAGGGAGACAGGACAGATGTCACCATCCCATTAACTGACTATAAAACTCAGGTCTCAGGAATGAAATCCGGGAGGATTTCATCCCTAGAAGGCATATGGAAAAAAGCAGAAGAGCTGTGAACCCAGAACCGACTCCTGACCCCAAATTCTGCCTCCTTTCCTTTACACAGCTCACTTGAACACAGGTAGTGAAGAGGAGATGAACTCATTCAACCATAACCAGATTTGGAGGGTCACAAGTTTACCACCGGTGTGGAAAACTGCCCAGCATTTTAAAGTCAAATTTGGGGCAGACAGGTACCATGCACTGCTCGCAGGTGCGCTTGTGGCCATGGAAAGTCAGCTGTACAGGGATGCAAGAGTCCAAACCAGTTCCCAGGCATCATATGCTACCTCCGTGCAGCAATTGGAATGATGACCTACATGCAATCTCTGAATACTGAGATACTGAAATGCTGAGATGCCCACAGATAAGCAGCGACTGCCCAAACTCCCACCCCCCCACCCATGCTCCCCGCTGTCCAGGTTGTCTCAGCACCTCCCCTGGGATTTCCTGGAAACCCCAAGATGCTACAACTAAAGGGTTAAAGCCTGAAACCCCAGAGGGGAGGGATGCTATAGTTCAGTCTTTCATTCTGATTGGCCCCTGTTCTGGTCCATTCATTCTGATTGATCAATACCCCTGACTTATTGGCTTGGGTTTTTTTAAACAGCTTTATTGACATATAATAGATACACAAAAAATAGCACATATTTAATGCACACATTTTGGAGAGTTTGGTTATATGGATATACTGGTGATACCATCACCCCAAAGTAGCATACATATCCATCTCCTCCAAAAGAATTATTGTACTCCTGTGTGTGTGTATGTTAAAAACATGTACCATGAGGGTACCTGGGTGGCTTAGTTGGGTAAGCACCTGCCTTCAGCTCAGGTCATGACCCCAGAGTCCTGGAACTGAGCCCCACATCAGGCTCCCTGTTCAGCAGAGAGCCTGCTTCTCCCTCTCCCTCTGCTGCTCCCCCTGCTTGTGTGCTCTCTCACTCTCTCTCTCTGTCAAATAAATAAATAAAATCTTTTTTAAAAAAGAACATTTAACATGAGACCTACCCTCTTAACACATTTTTAGCTCATAACACTGTATTGTTAAGTGTAGATACTATGTCCCCACAGCAGATCTCTATAATTTACTCATCTTGTATAACTGTAACTTTATACTCATTGAAAAACACTGTGGTTGTTAAATATGTTTAGTATTACTCCATCTGGCTAGGGAGATGATAGGGAATCTCTTAGTGCTTCTCAATCATTTTGAGTGTGAGGATCCTTTCCTTAACGAGTATAAATTCCATAATTCTCAAAACATGCACACATACATATAAGTAGATATACTTTTTTGTCAACACTGAGGAATTTCATGTCCAAAAAAATGACCAAAACTTCAGTAACATCTGTAAATGGATTTGCATTTTATGTGTGACACAGTTTTAATGCAAGACCTATGAATGACTTCACCAATAGACAATGCCTAGCACTTTTTTTTTTTTTAAGATTTTATTTATTTATTTGACAGAGAGAGACACAGCAAGAGAAGGAACACAAGCAGGGGGAGTGGGAGAGGGAGAAGCAGGCTTCCCGCTGAGCACGGAGCCCGATGTGGAGCTGATCCCAGGACCCTGGGATCATGACCCAAGCCGAAGGAAGATGCTCAATGACTGAGCCACCCAGGTGCTCCATGCATAGTTCTTTTAGAGACTGAAACATACTTTGCACTCTTCTCTTCTGTGGGGTTCTAATGTGGCCGACCAGATCCTCCTCCTCGATTAGATAGCTGAAGAAACTAAGGCTGGAGAGAAGATTGGACCTTCTCAAACCCACTCACTGCTTGGAGCTAAAACTTGAAGTGGCATCACATACAAGATTTATTGTGTCTACGGGTGTTATACCGGGGGTGCTGACTGGGCAGAGGACATTTCGGGCTGGGCCGCCAGTGACTTTCATTATGGGGCAAAAATCATTCATGGAGGTAGCCAGAGCAAAGACCTACAGTCCTCTTACTGAGGTCAACCTTACAGAGGCCACTGGAATCTGTTAGACCTGGGGAAGGTGGGAGGCTTTGCAACACAGCTCAAGCTCCAACACCTAGGCTACCACACCTAGAGACCTAAGTGATGAGAGGAGCTGCACTCCTTACTGACCATTAGAACTTGCTCAGAGAACCCTCATTGGCCCTGGAGGCAAAGGACACCAAGAGGCAGAGTTGGAAGCATATTAACACACAAATATACTAGGGTACTGTGATAAAAGATCACAGGCTCTGGCAGGAAACAGAGGGAGCTCAAATCCATCTCAGGTAGATGGTCTTGGCCAAGTTTTACTTCACTTCTCAGATCTCAATTTCTAAATCTGTAAAGTGGGACTGTTCTGAGGAATGATTAAATGAACTAACATATAGCTCCTATTCAAAGCGCAATTACAGGTACCTTATTCAACAAATGTTCCATTTCCCAGAATCATCAGGAACAAACTCCTCCAACCTGTCGGAGAACTACAGCCTGACAATCGATTTAAGAGCCACTCTCTTGTTCTGGACAATAATTCTTTTCAGTCCATTAATTCACTTTTCTTCTGTCCACTTTTCCAGCCCTTTGTTTTTTCACTTCTTCTCTCCAGTTTTCCTCTAATCAGCGTTACTCCAAAGCAGTTTCAAGCTCAGATGGGTCAGTTCTGCTAGGCACACCCAGTTAAGCCACACCCAGATTCCTGATCCAGAGAAACTGTGATATAATAAATGTTTGGTGTCTTAAGCCGCTATTTGGAGGTAATTTGTTACATGGAAATAAATAATATATTACTAGTCGTGAGGAAAATGCAAATTAAAGCTACAAAGAGATACCAGCACATACTCACTAAAAAGGGTATTTTTTAAAAAGATTTTATTTCTAAGTAATCTCTATACCCAACGCGGGGCTTGAACTCACAACCCTGAGATTGGAGCATAGTTGCATGCTCCACTGACTGAGCCAGTCAGGCGCCCCTAAAAAGGGTAAAATTTTAAAAGACTGAACATATCAAGTATTGGTGAGGACATAGAGCAACCAGAATTCTCATATACTGCTAGGAGAAATGAACGAAATACAGCCACTTTGTGAAAAAAGTCTGGCAATTTCTTAAAAATCTAAACATACCTCTACCATCTGACCTAGACATTCCTCTCTTAGATATTTACCCAAGAGAAATAAAAATGTACGTCCACACAAAGACTTCTAGACAACTATTCACAGCAGTTTTGTTTGTAATAGCCAAAAATGGAAACAATCCAAATGTCTATCAACAAGTGAATAGATAAACAAATTGTGGTGTATCCATATAATAGAATACTACTTAGCAAAAAAGTTTAAAAAGGGAATTGACTATTGATACCACAACATGGATGAGAATCAAAATAGTTATGCTGAGAGAAAGCAGCCAGACAAAAAAAAACACAGTGTGTTTTTCCACTTATATAAAATTCTATTAAACGCAAAATATAGTGTCATAAATAGATCAGTGATTGCCTACGGATAGTGGTGGGGGGGAGCATATAAATCAAGTGGTCCAAGAAACTTTCAGGAGCGATGGATATGTTAATTATATTGATTGTAGTAAGTTGCAAGATACCTTGGAGACAATTTGGTAGCACTATATTAAGATCCATAAAATCGTTCCTGGCCCCATAAATCTCACTCTTAGGAATTTGTTTTAAGGTTATTTCAAAAGAAATAAAAAGCTCTTTATACAAACACATTTATAGATCAAAGATATTGAGAATTACCTAATTGCCCAGAGAGTGTGACAGGGTTAAGTCAACCCTAGACCATTTCACCTACAACAGTAGATGAAAAATGGAAAGTAAGGGGTAACATGTAGTTACGTTTACAAAATAATGCAAATGCGTTGTGGGCGAAGCCTACAGAACTGTGCTTACACTATGATTATACCTATGCAAACAGACATACATGTGTAAGAACACAAAGGAGAAGAAAAACCAGAACATAGGAAAACCTAGCAGGTGATTGATAGGTAATTGGCATGTGAGTGACTTTTTCTTCCTGTTTTGTCTCCTGTAATGTTACAATGTTTTTATAACACTTTTTAAAATATCTCCTTTGTTGGTTTTGGCTCCCTCTCCCAACCTGGTGATTATTCTGAGTCTTGCCTCCATCAGCTACCAGCATCAGCACCGCAGTGCGGTCAGCCACAAGCTCAGTCAGCTTGCCTTCTGTGTCTTCTAAATCATGGACGAAAAGCTGAACAGAACTAGGGTGTGATGTGAAGGACACACTCTTTTCTTCTCAGTGAAAATCTTCCATTGCGGCTAGTCTGTTTAGGTTATTTCAATACCATAAATAACAGAAACCTAGTTCCCAAGGGAGGCGGACTAGGAGGTGGTCAGCAAAACGAACCTGGAAAAGGAGGTAGAGCTCCTTACCTGAGTTTGGGCCCTTTATTCATTGGGTAAAGCCAATGCCAATGATCCCTGGCCAGAAAACTGCCCCCACAATCAGAGGCAGCTCCACAAACCACAAACAGGAAATAGCTGGCCTCTATCAGAAAGTGAGGACGTTGAAAAAGGAAGTAATCGAAGCCTGCGAGAGGCTTCACTACTGTGTTATTCCACAGAGCCAAGTCCCCGCAGTCCATTTGGCTACCCCACCTGGGGCTAGTCTGGCCTGGCCAGAGCTCAGGGAAGACAGAAAGCCACATACACCACCCACAGAAGGTGGGACCCCCTAATGGGACCCCAGCACCAGCCTCTCACCTCTTTCCTACTCTCGGAGTATGTCCAAACACACTTGAGGGGGGCAAGCCCAGATCCCCTAACCAGCCCCGCAGCCCTTGGAATCCTACCCTATGGGTGGAGCACGTGGACAGCTTCGGGACTAAAGAATATGCCTCTGAATATACCCAGCCCAATGCTGAAGCCTTCCCCAACCCTCCCGCCAAAAGGTTGGGCTAGCTCTGCCTGGGCAGAAAAACCAAGGCTGCATGCAAACCCAAGGCCCTAAGTTTCACCCTCTCTCATGTCCTGCTTATCACCTGGGGGACCCCTCTTTCTGTAGCCACACAGCTGCCTAGATGGCATATCCAGTCATGCCTTTCAGATCCAGTGCTCTGTCTGTTCTCCTGAATATACCCCCAGAGCCCGGTTAGTGACAGGCCTGAGATTTGCCGGTGTCCTGATACATTCGTGTATTTAAAGTATGTAAAGGGTTTAAAACAGTGTCTGCACATAGAAGAGTACTGCAATATTAGTAACCTTCACAACTCTTTTATGACATTAGTATCATCCCCATTCTATAGATCGAAAAGTTGAGGCTGAGAGTGGGTAAGTGGCCAAAGGTCACACAGCTAGTAAGAGGCAGAGATAGGAATTGACCCTGGACTGGGGTAACTCTCAGTAACTGGATCTCATAGCGGGGCCACATCGTGCCTTGTGCCAGGCCCTGTGCTGGTGACCTGGATGCCCAGTTGCATGAAGTCCCAGTTCCTGCCACTAAGGAGCTCCCAGAGAAGAACAGAGAGTCACATAACCAAATCATTACACCACAAAACATGTGACAAGTGCCAAAATCCAAACATGCTGGGGCAGGTTCAAAGAGGGAGTGTTTCACTTACTCAGGCAGATAAGGGAGGACTTCCCAGAAGAGGAGACATTTGAGCTGAGGTGGGGAGAGGGGGCAGCTTCCCCAGGCTGAGGGCATGAACTTATGCAAAGGAACTGGAGAAGACTTGGTGGAAGTACACTGAAGCTGGGGGCAGTGAAGACCAAGGGAGAGAGAAGGGGTGGGAAGGGGCTGCATTGTGCAGGGAGGGCCCTGAACTGCTGCCAGGCCAGGAAACGAGGCACTTGATCTTGCCTTGGATGAAGGGGAGCCACTGAGGATTTTAAGCAGCCAAGTGGCCTGGTTTATGCAGAGACAGACAGTGGGAGTGCCCTGCTGAGGACTGTTTGATGCTTTAGACTTGTCCAATGGCTGGCACCAGGTAACCCTGTGTCCCCTCTCCTCAGGCCAGGCTCAGCAGAGGGAAGGGAGCAGAATGCTCTGAGAGGCACTTGGCCAGAAAGGCTAAGGATCAGGATTCCCACCAGCTGCAGCATCCTCCTGGCTGGACATCCCTCCATCCCTCCTTGCCATTGTCCACACCATCCTCTGGGAGGGAAGACACGGGTGTGGGCAGCCTGGCGCTGACTGAAGTGTGCAGAACCCCTCACTTCCCACCAGCCAGCTTTCTTTGGGAGTGACTGAACAGACGTGCCCAGAAAGGGAGGACAGGTACGCACCTACTCACACACAGAGGCAGAAAGACAGAGGGGGAGACCAGAGAGACACACACTCCCAGGCCTGGAGATAGAGGCCCCAAAATGCCCTAAGGAAAGAAGCCACCTGCACATGCCCCAGGGGTACAAGTATCTTCCAGCTCCCCAGACCATGGCCTGCCTTGCACCCTGGGTCCTGAGCAACCAGCCTGCCAGTGGTGCTGGGTTTGTAAGGCGACCTGTCTGGGGAACCCCGCCAAGCTCTAATCACCCCTAGCCCCCCCGCTCAGCCGGCAGCCCAGGACTGGACGCGCTCAGCCGCAGCCCGGGACCTGGACGGAGCTCTAGGGCGAGTCATCCTGATGGGCTCCAACGCCCGCCTACAGGAGACATCAAGGATCCCAATCTCCTAGGCCTAGCTTGGCCAGCAGTGGGGAACCGGTCACGGTCTCTTCCTGTGTGCCCCAGGTGGTTGAACTAGAATATTGTCTAGTGCATTTCCAGGAAAGGGGAGTAATTATCAGCCCTTTTGAGATTGTCTTGCAAACCAGGAACTCTATCTCCAGACATAAACATCCATAATTTTCCATGTCAACTGCGGGCTTCTCCGAGTCCCAAAGCCGTGCATAGAGCACGGAAAATCTAAGAAACCTGGACGCCGATCCACAGAGGTCTCCTCCTGCGCCAGAATCTAAGCGACGTGCGCCTACCCGCCACACTGAGAAGCCCCAGGGTCTAGCTCTCGTCGCCACCTCCGAACGGGGACTCGGCTTTCTCAGGAGAGGCGACCGCCACCGCCGAGCTCTTGCCAGTCCGGTGGCCGGCTGGGTCTGAGGCTTCAAGGATCGCGCTTTGCGGTCCTCGGTCCCTGGCTGGGAGCGCTTGCTGAGCGCCCGAAACAGGTGACGGAGCTAACCTGGGGTGGGGGCAAGGTCGAGACCCGAGCTCAGGCTCGGCTTTGTCCCAGACTCGCCGTGCGCGGAGGGAAAAGTCCGCGCCCTCTCGGAGCCGGCTTGCCCTGTTCGCTGCGCCGCACACCTCCTGGATGTCTGAGTCGGCTCCGGAGTTCCCGGCTCCGGGGACTCGCGGGAAGGGTTGGGAGAAGACTCCGGAGCAGGGATTGGGAGCCAGAAAGACGAGAGGCGCTTCCTCGCGGGGAGCCGGGAAGCTGGTTGAGTGCTAGCCCAAGCAGGGTGGCAGGAAGCAGAAGGCACCCCTCTGGGCCCTAGTTCCTGCAATCTGTCTCCGAGAGTGACCATAATTCTGCGTTCAGGGCGTTTAAGTGAACCACTGGCAAGAAGCGCTCAAAGCCGTGTGGCCCCGACCGAGCTCCCGGGGTTCCTGACCCAGGCTACTCACGGAAAAAGGCCACACCCGAAGGACCTCAAAATCTTAAAATCCTGGGCGAAGCTGCAGAAAACATTTTAATCAACCGCTACTTCTTCGAGACGTCTTATCTCCGCCCAGGAGTGAGAACGACTTGACTTTCCCCCAGCAGCTCCCCCGCCCCCCGCCCCCCACGGTTCAAGTTTCGCCCTGAAAACAATTTAAAAGCAAAAAACAATCACGGGTCAGCGATGCGTCCTACTCCATTCTTTCGACTCTCTGGAAGAGGGGCGACAGGTAGGGGATCCCCTACTTCACAGATGGGGAAACTGAGGTCTTAAAGAGAAGCAGATGGCTCAAGGTCGCTGGGCCAGTAATGAGCTAGCTGTAGTCACAGCTCTCACTCAGCAGCACTGCAACTCTCCTGGCTGGGCTCACTGTGACACGGGACCCCCTCTGTGGCAGTGTCTTGTCTGATGCTCTCTGAAGCCATACAGCCTGCTGATCATGACTGATTGTCCCAGAGTAAACCAAACAGAGCTCACTGTGTTCCCGCTGTCCCAAGATTCTTGGATCTGATTTGCAAGCATCGGGGTCTGGAGTTTCCACTGTCACTTGGTAAAGAGAGTGACCCAGCCCAGGCCAGTAAGCACAACTGAGGCTCTGAGAGCTCAGGAAAAGGTAAAGAGGCTGTGGGCCCAGAAGGTAAGGAGCCCAAGACCCGAATTTCCCTTTCAGCACAGAATCTCCTCTGCAAGACTTTAAGCAAGTCCCTTTGGCAATCTGGGCCCAGTTACCTTCCAACTTGTATTTCCGAGATTTCGTTAGGGAGAAGAGTTAGTTACCTTTGCATCTGCATGAAGGGCATCTGGGTCAAGGGATATGGAGGAATTTCCCATAACTCCATGGATCCCCTCCTTTATATTTATGAACTCTCTAAGAGCACTTCAAAGCTGAGGGCAGTTCAAAACTCAGGAAAGTAGTTGTTGGGAGAAGAGCGGCAAGGTTTTCTACAGATCACCAGCATTCCTCCCCTCTGCCTAAAAACTGAACATAAAATAGGTTTTTCCAAAGGTATATGCTGGGGATATGTTCAGGGCTGGAAGCAGGTGCAAAGGAGATGGAAATCACCCAGCACCTGCCCACATCAACACCAACCGACCCCTGCTAAACTAGGAGAATAACCTCCCAGGGGCTGGAACCCACTCTATGGCTTTCAAATGGTTCTCAGTGGCATCTGCTACCCCCACAAATGTTAAGGAACACTGCACCAGAGAAGAGGGAGGACTTGACCAGAGAAAAGCAAAGAAATGCCCTGGCCTGGAGAGGAATCTATTTGCATAGTTTTGATCCAAACGGTAAACTGTCCCAGTTCATTCATCAAATCATTTACTTCAAATTTTGCATCATGGATTTATAGAATCTTCAAAGTACAGAATTTTGAAATGTATTCTTAGAATAAAACATCTATGGAATAGAATCTTTAGGACCCTTTGTTCATGAAAATCTTGACCTTAGGAATTAATAATCTCAGGATGCTAATGCTTGGTCTGATGCACAGGTGCAGCTCTGTAGCAGCAAAGTCTGAGAAAAAGGAATCAGAATTCTAGAAGAATGGGTTCATAACACAAAACATTGAGGATCAAGAAATCCTGAGACATGAGGCTTCTAACCATAATCATTGGAGCTTAAAAGTAAAGAATCATAAAGTCATGGGACCAATCATTAAAGCATACGTTCACGACTATTGTAAGAATTATCAGAATTAGAGTCTTCGCGTTACAGAAGAGTGGCTCCAGTACCGACATTTCGGAATTAAGGAAGAAGAGAGGAGTACATTTATGCGACCCAAATCTTCTAATCAGACATTCCTGGAAAGGAATTAAAATTAAGTAATATATACCTCAGAGCTGTGAAAATATCTAAAAATTAAGGAAGCTGCAGTTCCCAGTAGTGGCATCATATTTTCAGGCATAAAATCTTAGTCCCCAGCATCTCAAAATATGAGGAATTCACTTTCACATTTTGACCAGAAGCGTAAAGTCATAGGAATATAATTACAGTCGAAGAATTTAGACTTCTGGTCATGGACTCTTAGAATTACAGAATCGCATTATTTGATTTATGAAAACTCGTTAGGATAGTGATCCAAAATTAAAAATTTGGAAATCTGAATCTTAGAATTTTGGAAATACAGAGAACCACAAAATCCAGCACTGAAAGACTGCCATGATGTAATCTGGCTAAATTAAAAGAAATTTAAACATTTTTTTTTCCTTTTGCAAAAACATAACAGGGTGAAATCTGGATTTTCGCAATTTCTTTACTTTGGAAGAAGGAAACTGAGAGTTTTGCTGAACGAGTGAAAAAGCCCCTCTCCAGTCGTTCAAGCACCCATCCGCTGAGGAAGGTCTTCATGCAAACCGTGCAACTGCTTCCAAACCCGGGTCGGCGGAGCGAGGATCTGGGTTCTCTGCCTCTTTCTACCGAAGGCAGTTGCCCCAATGCTCGGCGGGGCGGAACCTACAGCGAGCTCGCCGCCACGAAGGACGCGGCTAAAATCCCTGAAGGCCCTGCCTCCCGCGCTCTTGAGACTCGCTCCGCCTCGCCCTACACCCACAGCGCCGCGCAAAGCTGCACCTCGGCTGGAACCTCTGGAGTCGGCGCCAAGGCCCGGATTCCTAAAGGCAGAAAGGGCTCCGAGATACGCATCTGCCCTCCCGCCGCCAATTCACAGAGCAGAAAATTGAGGCCTTGCTTCAGAGAAAGGACAGGCCCAAGGTCTCCCTGCGCAAGACCACAAAGCGAACCCAGACTAGCAGGGCGGCCGCTGCAGGGCGTCTCGGTGAGGCCGGGGGTCCCGCCTTGGAGTATGGCCGGAAACGAATTTAGAAACCGGACACCCGCGAAGCAAACGGATCCCCCCTGCCCGCCCCTTCCCCGGGAGACGCGCCCTCCTGGAGCGCCCATACTTCGGTCCCAGCCTCTCGCAGCCCTTGCGCCCTCTGCGGGAAGGGGCTGCTCT
This sequence comes from Neomonachus schauinslandi, assembly GCF_002201575.2. Lineage (NCBI taxonomy): Eukaryota > Metazoa > Chordata > Mammalia > Carnivora > Phocidae > Neomonachus > Neomonachus schauinslandi. The sequence goes on from NC_058415.1 coordinate 60,764,031, forward strand.
GCTGCCCCTGGGGGTTCTGGGAGCCACTTGGAGCGAACTGGAGGAGGAGGTTACCACGAGAGAACAGAAGCCTAGCCTTCATCATCTTTAAGCTGTGCGCCACTTTCCGCTATATACAGGGGTCCCGGGTCACCCAAAGACAGGTGATGGGGAGGGAGCTTTCCCTAAATATTGGCAACGGAAGGTCTCTCGAGGTGCAAACCCTCCGTGCAGTCGAGAAACCTGGGACCCAAAGAGAGAAAGTGGCTGCCTCCGGCACAGAGCGGGCGAAGCGCAGTCCTGACAGAGACGCAGGTGTGAGGCTCCGTTAAGCTGCAGAGGTGAGGCTAGGGCAAGTCACCTCCCCTATTGGGCCTAGGAATCCTCATCTGAAAGATGAGGGACTGGATGGGCAATGGGCAAGGCAGCTTTGACTGGGGTTTGAAAATCATCCTTGAAATAACTTAAGAGCCAGCCAACTGTAAGGTCTTCTCCCTTCCCCATGCCCTGCCCCCACAAGAACCGAGCGCCCCCTCGGCCATTTCTCCCCCTTTCCCGACAAAAAAAAAAAAAAAAAGTGAAGCGAGCCGGTCCTTTTCACCTGCGGGTCCCAGCGCTCTGCAGAGGCTGGTAAAGTCCAGAAGCGCTGAGTTCCCGCGCCAAGGTCTCCCGAGTCAGTCCCTGGCCTCTCCAGGCCTCAGTCCCCCCGTCGGCGCGCAGGGGAGGCCAGCCCCGGCGATCTCCGAGAGCCCTCCCCGCTCTGACGTTGGGGAGCTCTCGTCGCGCCTCCACAGCTGCTCCCACCTGCGGAGGTGCGCCCGGGTCCAGGGGGCGGGCAGTCGGGGGGCGGGCGGGCACGGGGCGCCGCCCCAAGCTTCCTGGCGCCTTTAAGGAGGAGAAGCCGGCGGAGGGAGGAGCCGGTCCGGGTGTGTGCTAGGGAGCGTCTCGGTTGTAGTTTCGGCGGCCGCAGGCCAACGCTGAAGAGAGGAACAGTCGCCGGCCCACCCGCCTGGCCCGCACCACTCCTGCACCTCGCCTCCTTGCCCTCCGCAGGCTGGGCCGCAGAGGCGCAGCCTAGGCAGCCCCCACCGGAGTGCCCCACGCCTGTACTAACTGCCCTCGCTTCAGGCCTTAGGGCCCGGAGCCTCCTCTGGGCGCACGACCTCGACGGTTAGCCTCAGATCAGCGGGAAGCACAGACCAGCTGCGGGCGCCCCAGCCCCAGGACCGCTTCCTCGACCGTCTGGCACCAGCGCGCAAAGGGCCCTTCAGCCCGCGACCGGGACCTAGTCCCGGTCCCAACAGCGCTGCCGGCGCCTGGCCTCGAGCTCCAGAACACGAGCAGAGCCGTCGGTGGGCGGGACACTCCTGAGCCTCTGTCTGCACTGAGCCAGCCCGGAAACCGAGGGCAGCAAGCCTCCGGAAACCGAGGGCAGCAAGCCTCCGGAGCACCCCTGCTGGGGAAGCTGTGCTCCGAGTGCCAGCCCGCGAGGACTCCCAGAGCTCTCCGCAGTGGGGCCCAGCGCCCGCTCCCTTGGCCCTGCAGCCCAGCCCCACAGCCTTCCAAGCCCGCTCCCGCCCCTCGACAGCAGCGGGCGGCGGGGACACCCCGGGACGCGGGACGGCTGCGCCATGACGGCTGAGAGCCGGCCGCCGCCGCCGCCGCAGACGGAGGCGCTGGCGGCCGTGAAGGAGGAGCGCGGTGAGGCTGGGCCCGGGGTCCCGGCGGAGGCCGCGGGTCGCGGCGCTGGCGGCCGTCGGCGGAAGCGCCCCCTGCAGCGCGGAAAGCCACCCTACAGCTACATTGCGCTCATTGCCATGGCCATCGCGCACGCGCCGGAGCGCCGCCTCACGCTGGGCGGCATCTACAAGTTCATTACGGAGCGTTTCCCCTTCTACCGCGACAACCCCAAAAAGTGGCAGAACAGCATACGCCACAATCTGACGCTAAACGACTGCTTCCTCAAGATCCCGCGCGAGGCCGGCCGCCCAGGCAAGGGCAACTACTGGGCGCTCGACCCCAACGCCGAGGACATGTTCGAGAGCGGCAGCTTCTTGCGCCGCCGCAAGCGCTTCAAGCGCTCGGACCTCTCCACTTACCCAGCCTACATGCACGACGCGGCCGCCGCCGCCGCCGCTGCCGCCGCCGCCGCCGCCGCCGCCATCTTCCCGGGCGCGGTGCCCGCTGCCCGCCCGCCTTACCCGGGCGCCGTCTACGCAGGCTATGCCCCGCCGTCGCTCGCTGCGCCGCCCCCGGTCTACTACCCCGCTGCGTCGCCAGGACCGTGCCGGGTCTTCGGCCTGGTGCCTGAGAGGCCACTCAGTCCTGAACTGGGCCCAGCGCCGTCGGGGCCCGCGGGTTCCTGCGCCTTTGCCTCGGGCGCCGCTTCCGCCGCCTCCACCGGCTACCAGCCTGCCGGCTGCGCTGGGGCCCGACCTGCCAACCCCTCCGCCTATGCGGCCGCCTACGCGGGCCCGGATGGCGCGTACCCGCAAGGGGCGGGCAGTGCCCTCTTTGCGGCGGCTGGCCGGTTGGCGGGGCCCGCCTCGCCCTCCGCGGGTGGCAGCAGTGGGGGCGTCGAAGCCGCAGTGGACTTCTATGGGCGCACATCGCCCGGCCAGTTCGGAGCTCTGGGGCCCTGCTATAATCCTGGTGGGCAGCTCGGAGGGGGCAGTGGAGGCACCTACCATGCTCGCCACGCGACTGCCTATCCTGGCGGTGTGGATCGATATGTGTCCGCCATGTGAACCCAGCATACAGTCGAAAATTCCTAGATACCTCGGCTGTCCACACGAACTGAGTTTCCCCGAGACCTGAGAACATAACTGGAGAGAGGATTGAGAGCCACGTGGAAGGGACCGGTGCACCACATACACACCCGGTTCGCTTTGGAAGCGGGAGGAGGTGGGGAGGGGCTGCGGCGGCCCACGGACTGGGACAAAGGACCCTCAAGGCGAAGCTCCAAAGGACATGCCTTTCTGACATTCCATGGGGAGGGTCCTTGGAGATAATGGGGGCGCAGCGTAGTGCCCACAGAGTCTAGGATCCACATTGTGGGGAATCATGCCTTCACTCTTCCCTGTATTGGAAGAAACTCTGGCCTTTTTACACGGTTCTGCCTCTTGTGCCTTTGATTAGGTTACTACAACAAACGGCTCCAATAGCACCTTCCTTAAGGTGCGGAGAATGAGTTTGCAAAAGAAGTAGCCTCCCTCCTTTAACAAACACCAAAACAAAATGGGGGAAATCTCTCTGCTCCGTTTGACCTGGGGCTGGTTTTCCCTGCCTCTGAGAACTGCAGACCTGGCTCTTAGTCTGGACCATGAGTGCCTCAGCTCTAGTGTGACCTAGTCTCATCGCCCACACTCCCAGTTTCCCCATGTGTTAGACAAGAGGGCTGCAGGATTCGACTCCCGTGTGATCTTTAAGGGCCCCATCGTCCTAGATGCCGCCCTGCATATTTGGCAGCATCGGTGGGCCACCCAGGGCCTAACCCTATTCCCAAGAACAGAGCTCATGGCAAGCGCCTAACCTAAAGTCTCTGGATTGGTTCCAGGCAGGAATTATATTATAATTTCTTGAATCTTTTGAGCATAATGTGCTGATCATTTGGTAGCTGTTACTGCTAGGTCATAAATTTGGTTTTCCAATGAGGCAGGTAAAAATAAATTTGTCCACTGGCCACTGTTTCTTTTCATTAAGCAACCCTGGACCAAATTGGCAAACTAAAATTCAAAGAGACCACAGGACTCACGGGATCCCTTTGGTGACAGCTTTTAGTTGGTGGAGCTAGCTCTTCCACCCCTGGCACCCTCTGCCTTGTGAAAAGGAAAGAGAAAAAATAATTGGGACTGTCAGTGAAGTAAGCTTTAGAAAGAAACTGGATTTTTCACTTTGTTTTGTATCCATTTGTAAGCATCAAGCTGACCAAAATCAGAGAAAGTCCAACCACTTTCCCACTGTTCTCTTGAGAGATCTTGTAAGTTTTTATTCTGGAGTGAACATTTCCAGTGTTAAATACTCCAGAGGCGCGGTGTGCAGCTTTCAGATAAACCCGAGGGTTCTGACGAACTGTTTTAATAAAAATCTTTGATCAAGTGAGTTCTGGCAAGAGAAACTCAGCCCCTTTCTGTGTAGTTAACTTGCTAGGGAAGGGGTGGGGGTTGTGTGAGAAAGAAGACTGAAAACCATTCGTAATTTTTATTTTTAATTTTGGGAATTGCTCTATCTTGCTCACAAAGACATGTGAATGTGATTCCGTCCAGACGGGTATTTGTCTAAATCAGTACCGTCCAATAGAAACGTAATGCAAACTACATGTGTAATTTAAAATTTTCCAGTAGCCATACTAATAAAAAAACAGTTGAGATTAATATATTGTATTTAACCTGATATATCCAAACTATCATTTGAACATATAATCAGTATATAAATTGTGGAGATATTTTACTTTTTTTATACTAAATCTCCCAAATCTGGAGTGCATTTACACTTGCAGCTCATCTAAATTTGGACTAGCCACATGCCAAGTACTCAGTAGCAGTTTGTGGCTGATGGCTACCGTATTGGACTCTACAGGTCTAGATGCTGGTCCTTCCTGACTTCAGTGATGGTAAATGACCATTTGGAGGCAGGAGGCAGCTGGAGCGCTGACCTTGCTGCCAGCGGGTCCAGGTTCCAGCCTGAACCTTGCAAAAGTCTAGGTGTTGGGCCTCTCTAATCTCCATATGGACCCTCGCAGGTATGAAATTCAAAGGTTCTCCATGTGCAGCTCGACAGTCTGGCTCTCCCAGCCCAGAAGTCAAGATGCTTTGCCTAGTTGGCAGTAGCCAGAATATTGAGAGCCCTCCACCCAGGAGTTTTGTCCTTGGCTGGCAAGAGCCCAGCTGTGGTATTTGGGCTGGGGAAGGGTGGTCTATATGCCCAGTTAGTGCAGGAGTTGACCCTTTGTTTTTTTAGTTACCAAGACCAGTGCTTTGGCCATTAACCTTAAGTCCCTTTTTCTCCACTGTCCAATTTGTTAATGGGAATTTGTGACCCCCACCTGAGAGAGTCCTCCTTAAGTTAAAGGAGACAAGAGAGATGAAAAGCGCTTTGTGAATTATAAAGTGCTGGGCACAGGAGGGAGGAGAGGCTTTAATTTTTAAAGCGCCACCATATCCCGAAGCCTCCTGGAGCGTCGCGGTATAGCTCCGGGAGCGAGAAAGATGGGGTGGGAAAGTGAATGCGTCTTCTCCCCCCTTCCGCCCTTTGTCAACTAGGACATCAGGTGAGATTATGCCCGAGAAGAGAGTCTGTGCCCGGAGAGGGAGGACACCGGGAGCAGGGAACTGGGTGTGTGCAGCCGGAGCCAGCCGGGAGAGACTGGGAGACGCGCAAGTGTTGGTTGGGATCAGGGGTTTAAGACAGAGCGTCAGCGCTTCTCCGCCTCTCGTGGGCCTCGGACACCGAAGCTCGAGCGCCACCCGGCCTGCCTGGAACGGACGCTGCGCAGACGGGGTCGCGGGCAGACCCTGCAGTCCGCGGGACTCTAGATCTTGAGAACATTTCACTGCAGCGTCTTGGAACATTCCAACTCTAAGAATCCCCAAACCGTGGAACAGAACCTCCCTGTTCCCCCATCTGGGGGCTCAGAAACGGGAGGTGCGTTTCTCTTTATTTTTTCTTCTTCCTATTGTGAAATTAGAAAAATCGTTTGCCATTCTCTGGGCCCTGCTCTCCCAGCGTCGTGTGCAGGCGCCCCTGGGCTGTGAGTAATTAGATGCGTTCTTCCCTAATTGCCCAAGGCTCATTAGAATTCGCCCCAGAGCTGTAACATTTATTTTCTTTCAAATTAACTTTGCTTGCAATTAAGCTTAGGAAACCAGCAACAAAAGCAGACTTGGCCTGAGATCGTTTACTACGAAAACGGATTAGGGAAACTTTCCCCCCAATTTAAGGGGAAAGATTCCCGCGGCCAGTGTTTGGGGGAAGTGTCCCGACACAGCGGCGAAGGGGAGCAGGAAGCTGCTAGCGGTGGTTGTGGGTGGTAACCGGCTTTGGCCTTCTTCCCCATCTCGGTGATTCCTGTGCCCAGAGGAGTAAGAGTAACGTCGTTGAAATAAATTCGGGATAGTTTAAGCTGAATTACACACCCATGACATGAAGCTGATGTATTGTTACAGTTTACCCAGCACAGTTCATAAACAAAATCTCATTTACTAAGAACTTTGTGAGAATTTTCTTTTATTAAATGTTTTTATTACAAAAATTGGTACATCTTCATTGTAAAAGAAAAACAAACAAACAAAAAACAAGTTAGAAAGAAAAAAATCAAAGGAATCCATGGTTTGCCCAGAGAAAGCACAGCAAACACCTCAATGAGTATCTTCTAGTTTTCCTTTTTATTTTTCCTATAGAGGAGGCCTAAGTATCAACTTTTGCACTGAAAGGCTTTGAGATCTTGAACAAGTTCCTTCATGCACTGAGTAGGCCTCATTTTTACCATCTACAAAACTAGGTGGCAGGTCCCTTTTACTCTCACATTCTTGAACTTCTCTGTTCTGGGTCACTTGGGTCACTTCTGGGTCACTTGAATCCCGGATGCAAGGGCCAGGATGCGCTCCCCATCTTTTTTTTTCTCCCCCATTTTTGTTGTCTAACAAAAGAGACTGAAGACTTGCAACTGCAAGTGTGGGCCATAGACCAGCTGCATGGACATCCCCTGGGAGCTCACTACAAATGCAGAATCTCAGGCCCTACCCGAGATCTTTGGACCAGAACCTGCATTTCAGCAAGACCCTCAGGTGATTCATATGCCCTAGGCAAAGAGGGAGAAATTTAGAGAAGTGAGAAAAATGTGTTATGTTGTCGAGATCAGAGACCCCAGAGTAACTTCTAGGAGCCTCCAGATCCCAGAGTAACTTCCAGGAGTCAGGTTTCTGACCAAGAGCCCCAACCAGTGATACAGTGCTACTTTGAGGCTCTGGCTGCCCAGAGGAGAGGGCTGGGCTGCGAGGGGGGAAGGCGGGGGTGCAGCACTTCATCTCACTTCATCTCCTCCCTGGGGTGTACTTTCCGAGTCTTGGAATCTAGCTCTAGAACCCTACAGTGCGTCTCACCTCATGTCCCCAGCCTTATGGGTGAACTGTGACATGGCATTCAATGAGGGTATACCTGAAAGCATCTTGAAAGCTGGGGTGCCAGAGCCAGGGAAGGAACCCAGGCTCCTGACTCCTAGCTGAGGCACTTCGGAGATCTTGGGTTCTGGTCTCTATACCCTCCCTAAGCAGCAGTCATTGCCCAAGTATAGAATAAACTTGGCCTCTGTTCCCTCAGCTCCAGCCCCAAATCTGGGGGTAGTTGGGAGTTTAGGAGAAAAAGAATGCTCTCTTCTTGGGACACAGCAGCCAGCAGGAAGGAGCCCCCATCTCTGAGTCTGTCCTGGCCAAGGGATCCTCTAGTAGAGCTTCTAAGTGTCCCTTGGACAGCCTAAGATCCTGGACACTCTAATGAATCCTGTCCTGCCTCAAATACACACCTTTCAGGAGAATTTGGTTTCCATGCTCATTTTGTTCCTGAGAAGAGCTGACTCCTGGTAACTAAGGAAAAAATGTCCCTGATGAAAAGCAGTTCAGACAGAGGGCATGTCCCATGAAGAATGGGGCTGGATGGAGCCCCAGGATCATATACCAACTCACTGGGAGAACCAGGACTCTCACCTCAATGCTCACAGGCGTTCTCAATAAGAGGAATACCGTGAGTGTGTGTAGAGCTTCTAGAGAGCTAAAGAAAGAGCACATGACTTACCCAAGCTCTCAGAGCTGTAAGTGTCCAAACAGGACTAGAACCTATGCCTCCCCCAAGGGGGACAGCATTTGATTATCATCTTAATAAAAGGCAATGTGGAGATGGAAGTAATCAGATGGGGGTGTGACAAAGGTGGGAGCTGGGGGTTGGGGTGGACTGCACCTTGGCAGTCCACTGTTAGGGCCTCCACTGGATGAACTGGTAAACTGGGTTGGCATGGGTTAAATACATAGCTTAGAACTACCTAGAGGGAAAGCAGTGTGGCTGGTGCTTCTCAGCCTAAACTGAGCAGTGAACTAAATCAAAAACTGAACTGAAGAAAAAATGGTGCGGACAGGTAGGGCAAGGGAGGATAGGAGTTCCTTTATCAAGTCTGGTGTCTGGTCTGTCCCTGCCCTCTCTCTGGCATCTTCTCTCCCCAGCTGAGGCCAAAGCTGGCCTTTGCAGAGCTCCTGGAATGGCCTTTGTTACTCCACCTCAGGATAGGATGACTGCTCCCTACGGAGCTCCCTGAGCCCCTCTGCCAGGCCCACAACCCCTCTTCTGAGCTGAGGCTCAGATTTCCAGCTCAGCCCAGAGTTAACCAGGTGCAGAAGCACGTAGGCTGGGAGGCCCAGGGATCAACTGTCAGCCCCTCCCAAGGTGAGGAAGAGATTGGGAAGCCAGAATCAGGGTGGATCTCAGTCCTGGTGTAGAGCACCAGCTTATCTTGCTATCTGAGAACCTGGAGCGGCTTCTCCCAGGAGTAGGGGCAGAGCCAAGCCTCATGGTTTTTCAGGCACGGAGGCACTCAGCAATCAAGAGATAAAGTGTGAGAACCACAGCCTCATAGGGCCTAACTCTCCCTCTACCCTCCCCAGCAGCCAGCCAGGGCCTCCGCATGGGCGTTCCTGCCTCTTCCCCTCCATTCTGCCCCCACCACCAGCTTCACTTCCTGAAGCCAAACTTTAGTCCTTTGGGAAAAGGCTCTTGACGTCCACAGCAGAAAGCCCAAACTCCTCACCTGGCACTCAGGACCCTCCATGATACCTATGCCAACCCCTTTCCCAGCCTCTCCTCCAATAGCTACCTTCCTGCACCTCTAGGCTCCAGCCAACCCACCCATTGCTGTTCCCCAGATACCCCTCTGCGTTCCTATCATCATGAATTTGTTCTGACCACTACCTCTTAATCTTATGCTACCTCGGGACTTCTAAGGCCACCAACCCAGTAGGAGCCTCTGTCCTCTCTCTCCTCAATTACAGTACCAGCCTCCCGACAGGGCTCCCTGCTCCCTCCACTGCTCCCCTCAGACACTCCCCTGCCAGCAGCCAGTGTGTGCCCCAGATCAAACAGCCACAGATCAGCTCACTCTCTCACAGAGGTCCAGACCTCAGGACCAGGGAGGGGCTGAGAGCAGAAGCATGGCAGGTCCATGAGCAGTCCTGTGAAGGGTCTCTTACACCAGGGGAACATTAGGTTTAATACGAGCAGTCAAGTGGAACATGTTGAAAACAACCACACAGCGGAAACTCTGGAGAGAAATACAACAGTACACCTTCTTTCTGCCATATTCAAGAAAGTGTACCAGACACAGCTAGTCATCTACCCAGCAAACTTCCCCCTTCTTTTCTCATAAGACTCTGATTTTGTCCAGGTTTCAGTTGGTCATGTGTTTTCGGGGAAGTCTTACTGCTTGGAGTACCCATGGGTTCAGTGTGGATTTGTCTACAGTAACCATGGTGATAATTCCATCACTCTTGCCAGGAATTACTTAGAAATGGCCACAGGATACTTTCCAAGCCAATGAGATACCCAGAAAAGTGTACTGAGGGCTTCTGAGGAACATTTCTTTGTTCTGAGAAAGAGACAGGGAAGAGAAACAGTCCTTTTCTTTCTCAGACTATTGTTTGAACGTGACGCCTGGAAGTGCGGTCACCACTTTGGACCGGAGGGTGCCAGCCCATGAGAACAAATTAACCTGCTGAGGACAGAGGAGCAGAAAGATGGGAAGAACCTCCGTGCCTGATGACATTACTGAGCTGCTGAAAGAACCTATGCTGGAATGAGTTATTATAGCTTTGGGCGCCTATTGAGATAACAAATATCCTCCAAGTTTAAGCTGCTTTTCCTTGGGCTTTCTGTTACTTGCAGCCAGATGCATCCTAACGGACACAGAGGGTGACCCTTATGAGTCAGGGGGAAAAACTGATTCTCAGTTTATTCCCTTTGAGATTTCCTTTGCTATTCTTATAAGCTTGCAGCCGAAAGGTTGTCTAGTTCCATCCTCATTTTATAGAAGGAGAAACCAAGGACGAAGGAAGGTCACTTTCTGTGGTTGCCCAGTGAGCTAACATCTTAGACCCTGTCCGAGGCTCTCTCATGCCATTGCCGTTCCCCCAGCTCCAAGTGACTGGGAAGTGGCAGAGCTGACTGTTTCTAACCCTGACATTATGGAAGAGTGGCTGTGTTCAGGGTGTACCAAGCACTTCCACACGTTATCCCTTTGGATCCTCACAACTGCCCCCACGAAGCAGCAGGTTTCAGCTGCATTTTTTCAGATGAGGCAACTGAGGTCCAAGAAGAGAGAACAAGCTCAAGGTCATATGACCCTCTGTACGGGAGAGACTCAAGCCACGTCTACAGCAAAATGAATCAGATGTCTGAGGATTTTTCCTCCTGGGATGTGGGAATCGAGAGACTTGCCTGTTGGTTTTGACTGGAGCTCCAGGGAAATCCTGTCTCTCTGGGCCTCTGAGTGGGGTAGATCCTCCACACGCCCCTGGCTTATCTCTACAGGGTGTGTTCGGCTTAAAGACAATGTCTGTGAAGCGTGTGGATCTGGTTGCTTCAGATTCTACAAGGTAGGACGGTTAGTGCTAAAGACGAAGGGGATCGGCTCTTGCTTAGAATGTGCCCTACCATGGCAGACAGACATGGTACCCTCCCAGCTCCAGCCACCAGTGGTCCCACCAAGGCGCAGCCTGCAGGATCAGGCCCGTAGTTTACAGAACACCTGGGAGAGGCTGTGGGCAGCTGGGTAATTTCCAAATTAACTGTAGGAGAAACCTAACAAAACAATCTACAGGCTAAGCGTCCTGGGAGTGCTGCCGTGAGACTGACAGCCTGGAATCCAGCAAGTACAATGCTGCCCAACCACAGACAGGAGGGCCCTTCCTCCTTGGGGGGAGGAGGGCTGACTTCCTTCCAACAGGGGCCCGTCTGGGCCTGCAGCCGGGCCGATAGGAGAGCAAAACCCCAGAACTGAAACAGTCTTTCCACCCAAATCCCAAACTACAATGAACATAAACAGCTTTCCCAAAACATTACTGCAAGGTAGACTGGCCCCGTAAGTTTGATGTCCTGGCAGAAACCTCGCTTCTTAGCAAGGGGTTTTTAGGTCTCATTTTGAAAATTTTCTCCTGAATTCATCCTCAGGAAACCCGGGCTGCCTCCAATACCCCCTTTACATTATACACACATGCATGAAACGAACCTGGAGTCTACGGTGTATTATTAATAACAGTCAAATCTTACCAATGTTTGGTACTTTCCTGCTTTCTGAGAGGCTGCCTGCTTTTGTCAGAAGAGTTCCGGCTCAAGTCCTGGCTCCAGCACCTAGGTAAGTCTCAGCCTCATCTTCCCTAGCAATAAAATGGACACAACACTGCCTTCCTTCTCCAATACCAATGACAATGGCTCATATTCGGTGAGCTCCGTGGCAGGCACTGTTTGGTGCTTTCTAGTCTCCGCAGCTCCCCTGGTAGATACTGACCACGAACTAGAAAATAGGGGGAGCAGGGTTTGAAGCCAGGCAGTCAGGCACCACAGCTTCTAAGAGATAACACTTTGCATCATAAGGCTCCTGGTTCTGAGAGAGGCACTACACTAGAAGTCAAAAGACTCATGGCCTCACCCATCCATAGCCACCAACTTTGTGTGTGATCTTGGGCGAGTCTCTTGTCTTCAATAGTCTCATCTGTACACTGGGTAGCTGTGTGTGGCTGGGAGCAATCAGGTGGCCTCCTGTGTCTTTTTAGCATAACATTTGGTTGAGTCTGAATCCCCCTTCCCTGAATGTGAAATGAGGATGGGAGTGCATAATGTGAAAGTTTTTGATAATTGTAGTGTGATAGTTTATTTCCAAGGCCTTCCGTGTCATTATTTCATAAAGCCCTCAAAGCAACCCCCGAGTGAGTGAGATGCAGGAGGTTTTACTGCACTTGTTTTTATAGCATGAAGAACTGACGCCCAAAGAGAAGGCATGGGAAGGTTGGGTGGATCCCACTAGACTTGTGACCTGGTGCTCTTGCAGTTATACTATGAATTTTTGCAAATGAATGGATACCCCAGAGCATTACTGGCCCAGGTATAATGCTGTGCCTGGCATTGTGCCTTGCCTGCAGTGATTGCTCACAGTATGCAGACCTAAGAACGTGGCTTGGTAGCAAGGAGGAGGAAAGTTAACCCCCACCTTGGTACTCAGCCTGGGTCTAGAGGGGCTTAGGGCTAGTACCTACCCAGATCTGGGCCCAATATTATAGGTTGCTCAGACCCAGGGTGCCCATGGATAGCCTGAATACCCAAGCCCTTGCCCTCTGTCCGCAACTTATTATATTCACCTTCCAGATGGAGTACCAATGGCTATCTCAGGCATCATGTGTCTCATGCTCCATCCGTCCCTCCTACCTGCTCCATATAGTCGCACAGTGTGATGGCAGCTTCTGACAAGGCTCCTAAAGATCCCCTAGCCTAGTATTCACAGCCTGTGTAGTTTCCACCCACCCCCGTAAGTATGGGTTGGACCTAGTGGCTTGCTTCTAATGAACAGGATACAGCAAAAATCATAGGGGGTCCCTTTCATTAGGTCACAAAAGGTTGTGACTTCTGTCTTGCTAGCACTCCCTCTCTTGTTTACTCTAATGAAGCAAATGGCCATGTTTAAATGCTGGATGGAGAGGCCCAGATGGTAAGGAACTAAGGAACTTATGAGGAACTTAGACTTTAGTCCATAAGTAAAGAACTAATCCTGCCAGCAAACAAGTGAGTGAGCTAGGAAGTGGATCCTTCTTAGTCAAACCTTGAGACAACTGCAGGCTTGTAAGTGATCCTGAAGACGAGGGCCAGAGAAACTGTGAGATGATAAATATAACTGGGTTTTTTTGAAGATTTTATTTATTTATTTGAGAGAGAGCGAGCACAAGCAGGGGGAGGGTCAGGGGGAGAGAGACAAGCAGACTCCCTGCTGAGTGGGGAACCCGACGTGGGGCTCAATCCCAGGACCCTGCGATCATGATCTGAGCCTAAGGCAGACGCTTAACCAACTGAGCCATCCAGGTGCCCTGATAAATGTAATTGTTTTAAGCCACTAAGTTTTGGGGTAATTTGTTATGCAGCACTAGATAACTGATACATGTGAAGTGATGTGGCCATGAACCAAGGATACCAGCAGGCTCTAGAAGTTAGAAGAGACAAATAATGGATTCTCCCTCAGAACCTCCAGAAGGAATCAGCCCTGCCAACACCTTGATTTCAGCCCAGTGAAACTGATTTGGGAATTCTGACCTCCAGAACTGTGAGAGAATAAATACATGGTCACCAAGTTTGTGGTAATTTGGTTTAGCAGCTATAGGAAATTAATATAGCTGTCTATAAGAAATTCACTTCTTTTTTGAAAAATTTATTTTATTTAAATTCAGTTCATTAACATATAGGGTATTATTAGTTTCAGAGGTGGAGTTCAGTGATTCATTAGTCTTTTTTTTATTATATTATGTTAATCACCATACATTACATCATTAGTCTTTGATGTAGTGTTCCATGATTCATTGTTTGCGTATAACACCCAGTGCTCCATTCCATACGTGCCCTCTTTAATACCCATCACCATGCTAACCCATCCCCCCACCTCCCTCCCCTCTAGAACCCTCAGTTTCTTTCTCAGAGTCCATAGCCTCTCATGGTTCATCTCCCCCTCCGATTTTGCCCCCTTCCTTTTTCCCTTCCTACTATCTTTTTTTTTTTTAACATATAATGTATTATTTGTTTCAGAGGTACAGGTCTGTGATTCATCAGTCTTACACAATTCAGAGCACTCACCATAGCATATACCCTCCCCAATGTCTATCACCCAGTCACCCCATCCCTCCCACCCCCTATCACTCCAGCAACCCTCAGTTTGTTTCCTGAGATTAAGAATTCCTCATATCAGTGAGATCATATGATACATGTTTTTCCTCTGATTGACTTATTTTGCTTAGCATAATACCCTCTAGTTCTATCCATGTCATTGCAAATGGCAAGATTTCGTTTTTTTGATGGCTTCATAATATTCCATTGTATATATATACCACATCTTCTTTATCCATTCATCTGTTGATGGACATCTTGGCTCTTTCCACAGTTTGGCTATTGTGGACATTGCTCATATAAACATTGGAGTGCACATACCCCTTTGGATCACTACATTTGTATCTTTGGGGTAAATACCCAGTAGTGCAATTGCTGGGTTGTACAGCAGCTCTATTTTCAACTTTTTGAGGAACCTCCATACTGTTTTCCAGAGTGGCTGCACCAGCTTGCATTCCCACCAACAGTGTAGGAGGGTTCCCCTTTCTCTGCATCGTCGCCAACATCTATCATTTCCTGACTTGTTAATTTTAGCCATTCTGACTGGTGTGAGGTGGTATCTCATTGAGGTTTTGATTTGGATTTCCCTGATGCCGAGTGATGTTGAGCACTTTTTCATGTGTCTGTTGGCCATTTGGATGTCTTCATTGGAGAAATGTCTGTTCATGTCTTCTGCCCATTTCTTGATTGGATTATTTTTCTCTGGGTGTTGAGTTTGATAAGTTCTTTAGAGATTTTGATACTAGCCCTTTATCTGATATGTCATTTGCAAATATCTTCTCCCATTCTGTCGGTTGTCTTTTGGTTTTGTTGACTGTTTCTTTTGCTGTGCAAAAGCTTTTTATTTTGATGAAGTCCCAATAGTTCATTTTTGCCCTTGCTTCCTTGCCTTTGGCGATGTTTCTAGGAAGAAGTTGCTGTAGCTGAGGCCTGAGAAGTTGCTGTAGCTGAGGCCTGAGAAGAGGTTGTTGCCTGTGTTCTCCTCAAGGATTTTGATGGACTCCTGTCTCACATTTAGGTGCTTCATCCATTTTGAGTCTATTTTTGTGTGTGGTGTAAGGAAATGGTCCAGTTTCATTCTTCTGCATGTGGCTGTCCAATTTTCCCAACACCATTTGTTGAAGAGACTGTCTTTTTTCCATTGGACATTCTTTCCTGCTTTGTCAAAGATTAGTTGACCATAGAGTTGAGGGTCCATTTCTGGGCTCTCTATTCTGTTCCATTGATCTATGTGTCTGTTTTTGTGCCAGTACCATACTGTCTTGGTGATTACAGTCTTGAAATAGAGCTTGAAGTCCGGAATTGTGATGCCACTAGCTTTGCTTTTCTTTTTCAACATTCCTCTGGCTATTCCGGGTCTTCTCTGGTTCCATACAAATTTTAGGATTATTTGTTCCAGTTCTTTGAAAAAAGTTGATGGTATTTTGATAGGGATTGCATTAAATGTGTAGATTGCTCTAGGTAGCATTGACATCTTCACAATGTTTGTTCTTCCAATCCATGAGCATGGAATGTTTTTCCATTTTTTTGTGTCTTCCTCAATTTCTTTCATGAGTATTTTACAGTTTTCTGAGTACAGATCCTTTGCCTCTTTGGTTAGATTTATTCCTACGTATCTCATGCTTTTGGGTGCAATTGTAAATGGGATCAACTCCTTAATTTCTCTTTCTTCTGTCTTATTGTAGGTGTATATAAATGCAACTGATTTCTGTGCACTGATTTTATATCCTGCCACTTTACTGAATTCCTATGAGTTCTAGCAGTTTTGGGGTGGAGTCTTTTGGGTTTTCCACATAAAGTATCATATCATCTGCAAAGAGTGAGAGTTTGACTTTTTCTTTGCCGATTTGGATGCCTTTTATTTCTTTTTGTTGTCTGATTGCTGTGGCTAGGATTTCTAGTACTATGTTGAATAGCAGTGGTGATAGTGGACATCCCTGCCGTGTTCCTGACCTTAGGGGGAAAGCTCTCAGTTTCTCCCCATTGAGAATGATATTCACTGTGGGTTTTCCATAGATGGCTTTTATGATATTGAGGTATGTACCCTCTATCCCTATACTCTGAAGAGTTTTAATCAAGAAAGGATGCTGTACTTTGTCAAATGCTTTTTCTGCATCTATTGAGGGGATCATATGGTTCTTGTTCTTTCTTTTATTAATGTATTGTATCACATTGATTGATTTGTGGATGTTGAACCAACCTTGCAGCCCAGGGATAAATCCCACTTGGTCGTGGTGAATAATCCTTTTAATGTACTGTTGGATCCTACTGGCTAGCATTTTGGTGAGAATTTTTGCATCCATGTTCATCAGGGATATTGGTCTGTAATTCTCCTTTTTGATGGAGTCTTTTTCTGGTTTTGGGATCATGGTAATGCTGGCCTCATAAAATGAGTTTGGAAGTTTTCCTTCCATTTCTATTTTTTGGAACAGTTTCAGAAGAATAGGTGTTAGTTCTTCTTTAAATGTTTGGTAGAATTCCCCTGGGAAGCCATCTGGCCCTGGGCTCTTGTTTGTTCGGAGATTTTTGATGACTGCTTCAATTTCCTTAGTGGTAATCAGTCTGTTCAGGTTTTCTATTTCTTCCTGGTTCAGTTTTGGTAGTTTATACTTCTCTAGAAATGCATCCATTTCTTCCAGATTATCTAATTTGCTGGCATACAGTTGTTCATAATATGTTCTTATAATTGTTTGTATTTTTTTGGTGTTGGTTGTGATCTCTCCTCTTTCATTCATGATTTTATTTATTTGGGTCTTTTCTCTTTTCTTTTTGATAAGTCTGGCCAGGGGTTTATCAATCTTATTAATTCTTTCAAAGAACCAGCTCCTACTTTCGTTGATCTGTTCTACTGTTCTTTTGGTTTCTATTTGATTTCTGCTCTGATCTTTATTATTTCTCTTCTCCTGCTGGGTTTAGGCTTTATTTGCTGTTCTTTCTCCAGCTCCTTTAGTTGTAGGGTTAGGTTGTGTATTTGAGACCAAGATTTCTTGTTTCTTGAGAAAGGCTTGCATTGCTATATACTTTCCTCTTAGGACTGCCTTTGCTGCATCCCAAAGATTTTGAACAATTGTGTTTCATTTTCATTCGTTTCCATGAATTTTTTAAATTCTTCTTTAATTTCCTGGTTGACCCATTCATTCTTTAGTAGGATGCTCTTTAGCCTCCATGTATTTGAGTTCTTTCTCACTTTCCTCTTGTGATTGAGTTCTAGTTTCAAAGCATTGTGGTCTGAAAATATGCAGGGAATGATCCCAATCTTTTGGTACAGGTTGAGACCTGATTTGTGACCTAAGATGTGATCTATTCTGGAGAATGTTCCATGGGCACTAGAGAAGAATGTGTATTCTGTTGCTTTGGGATGGAATGTTCTGAATATTTCTGTGAAGTCCATTTGGTCCAGTGTGTCATTTAAAGTCTTTATTTCCTTGTTGATGTTTTGCTTAGATGATCTGTCCATTTCAGTGAGGGGGGTGTTAAAGTCCCCTACTATTACTGTATTGTTGTCAATGTGTTTCTTTGATTTTGTTATTTATTGGCTTATATAATTGGCTGCTCCCATGTTAGGAGCATAGATATTTACAATTGTTAGATCTTCTTGTTGGATAGATCCTTTAAGTATGATATAGTGTCCTTCCTCATCTCTTATTATAGTCTTCAGTTTAAAATCTAATTTGTCTGATATAAGGATTGCCACCCCAGCTTTCTTTTGATGTCCATTAGCATGGTAAATGGTTTTCCACCTGCTCACTTTCAATCTGGAGGTGTCTTTGGGTCTAAAGTGAGTCTCTTGCAGACAGCATATCAATGGGTCTTGTTTTTTTTTTATCCAATCTGATACCCTGTGTCTTTTGATTGGGGCATTTAGCCCATTTACATTCAGGGTAACTACTGAAAGATACGAATTTAGTGACATTGTATTGCCTATAAGGTGACTGTTACTGTATAATGTCTCTGTTCCTTTCTGGTCTATGTTACTTTTAGGCTCTCTCTTTGCTTAGAGGACCCCTTTCAAGATTTCTTGTAGGGCTGGTTTGGTGTTTGCAAATTCTTTTAGTTTTTGTTTGTCCTGGAACCTTTTTATCTCTCCTTCTATTTTCATTGACAGCCTAGCTGGATATAGTATTCTTGGCTGCGTATTTTTCTCATTTAGTGCTCTGAATATATCATGCCAGTCCTTTCTGGCCTGCTAGGTGGATAGGTCTGTTGCCAGTCTAATGTTTCTACCATTGTAGGTTACAGACCTCTTGTCCCGAGCTGCTTTCAGGATTTTCTCTTTGTCTCTGAGACTTGTAGGTTTTACTATTAGATGTCGGGGTGTTGACCTATTTTTATTGATTTTTGAGGGGGGGTTCTCTGTGCCTCCTGGATTTTGATGCCTGTTTCCTTCCCCAAATTAGGGAAGTTCTCTGCTATAATTTGCTCCAATATACCTTCTGCCCCTGTCTCTCTTTCTTCTTCTTCTGGGATCCCAATTATTCTAATATTGTTTCATCTTATGGTATCACTTATCTCTCGAATTCTGCCCTTGTGATCCAGTAGTTGTTTATCTCTTTTTCTCAGCTTCTTTATTCTCCATTATTGGGCTTCTATATCACTAATTCTCTCTTCTGCCTCATTTATCCTAGTAGTTAGAGCCTCCATTTTTTATTGCACCTCATTAATAGCCTTTTTGATTTCGACTTGGTTAGATTTTAGTTCTTTTATTTCTCCAGAAAGGGTTTCTCTAGTATCTTCCATGCTTTTTTCAAGCCCAGCTAGTATCTTTATAATCGTCATTCTGAACTCTAGTTCCAACATCTTAGTAATGTCCATATTGATTAGGTCCCTGGCAGTTGGTACTGCCTCTTGTTCTTTTTTTTGAGGTGAGTTTTTCTGTCTTGTCATTTTGTCCAGAAGAGAATAGATGAATGAGAGAACAAAATGCTAACAGGGTAACAACGACCACAGAAAAATATACACTAAACAAATCAGAAGAGACCTTTTTCTCATGCGCCGGATGTCTGTGCCACAGGGACCGCTGCCAGTGACAGGGTGGGGGGCGAGGGGAGATGACCAGGACGGGTTCCCACAGGCTCCGGTGGCCCCTGGGGCTCGGCGCCCCCCAGCACCGCGCCTCCAGCTGCCTGCTCACCAGGCTGCACTCCCAGCTCCAGCCAGTGATTCATTAGTCTTATATAACAGGCAGTGCTCATAACATCACATGCCCTCCTTAATGCCCATCACCCAGTTACCCCATTTTCCCAACCCCCTCCCCTCCAGCAACCCTCAGTTTGTTTCCTATGGTTAAGAGTCTCTTATGGTTTGTTTCCCTCTCTGATTTCATCTTGTTTTATTTTCCCCTCTTTTCCTCTATGCTCCTCTGAAGAAACTCCTTCTAATACAGCAATATAGGCAAGTGGAAAGTAAGGATCAAAAATATGTATCATGCAAATATTAATCAAAAAAACCAAACCAAGGGTGCCTGGGTGGCTCAGTCAGTTAAGCATCTGCCTTGGGCTCAGGTCATGATCCCTCCTGGATGGAGCCCCAAGTGGGGCTTCCTGCTCAGTGGGGAGCCTGCTTCTCCCTCTCCCTCTGCCCCTCCCCCCACTCGTGTTCTCTCTCGCTTGCTCTGCTCTCTCTCAAATAAATAAATAAATAATCTTAAAAGAACAAACCAAAACAGAAGGGCTGTATTAATATCATATGAAGTAAACTTCAGGGCGCCTGGGTGGCTCAGTTGGTTAAGTGACTGCCTTCGGCTCAGCTCATGATCCTGGAGTCCCTGGATCGAGTCCCGCATCGGGCTCCCTGCTGGGCAGGGAGTCTGCTTCTCCCTCTGACCCTCCCGACCCTCCCCCCTCTCAGGTGCTCTCTCTCTCAGTCTCTCTCTCTCAAATAAATAAATAAAATCTTTAAAAAAAAGAAGTAAACTTCAGAGCAAAGAAAATTACTAGGGACAGAGAGGTACATTACATAATGCCAAAACAAACAAACAAACAAAATAACAAAATAAAAATACCCAACAAGAACACTTAGAAATCCTAAATGGGGGGCATCTGGGTGGCTCAGTCAGTTAAGCCTCTGACTCTTGATTTTTGGCTCAGGTCATGATCTTAGGGTCGTGAGATCAAACACTGCATTGGTCTCCACACTCAGGTGGGGTGTCTGCTTGACAGTCTCTCCCTCTGCCGCTCCCCGCCTCCCTGCTCTCACTCTCTCTCTAAAATAAATAAATAAATCTAAAAAAAAATCCTAAATGGATATGCACCAAACAACAGAGTTACAAAATATGTGAAGTGAATTGATAGAACTGAAAGACAAATTCACAAATAGAATTGGAGACTTCAATATCCCTCTCTCAATAATTGGTAGAACACCTACACAGAAAATCAGAAGGATATAGAACAACTCAACAATACCAAAATAGGATCTAATTAACACTTGTAGAACTCCACCCAGCATCAGTAGAATACACATGCTTTTCAAATGCCTATGGAACATGTACCAGAATAGTCCATATCCTGGGCCATAAAAAAAAACCCTCAACAAATGTAAGAGAATTGAAATCATATAGAGTAAGCTCTCCAAAGTTCTCTGAGAAAGATATCAGGTAGATCTCTAAACACTTGGAAACTACACAGCACACTTCTAAAAACTCAAGGGTAAAAGAGGGGTATCTGGCTGGCTCAGTCGGTAGAGCATGCAACTCTTGATTTTGGGGTCATGAGTTCAAGCTCCATGCTGGGTATAGAGATTACAAAAAATGAAAAAACAAAAAAATCTCAATGGGTAAAAGAAAGTCTCGGCGAACTTTTTTTTTTTAACATGAAAGTGGAGGCACCCGTGTGGCTCAGTCGGTTAAGCATCTGCCTCTAGTTCAGGTCATGATCTCAGGGTCCTAGGATAGAGCCCCACATTGGGCTCCCTGCTCAGCCGGGAGTCTGCTTCTCCCTCTGCCCCTCCACCTGCTCGTTCTCTCTCTCTCTCTCTCTCTCTCAAATAAATAAAATCTTTGGTTAAGAGAGAACGAGCAGGTGGAGGGGCAGAGGGAGAAGGAAATGGAAAGAAGCAGACTCCCCACTGAACTGGGAGTCCAACAGAGCCCAACACCAAGGCTGGGCTCTATCTCACCACCCTGAGATCATGACTTCAGCGGAAATCATGAGTCGGAGACTTAACCTGCTCGTTCTCTCTCTCTCTCTCTCTCTCTCTCAAATAAATAAATAAAATCTTTTAAAAAGAAGAAAATGAAATATAATATATAAAAAGTTATGGGACACAGCAAAAGCAGTGCTGAGAGCGAAATTTATACACTAAATGCATACACTGGAAAAGAGGAGAAATCTCAAATCAATAACCTAAGGTCCTACTTCAAGAAGATAGAAAGAGAAGAACAAAATGAACCCCAGTGAATAGAAGGAAGGAAATAATAAAGATAAGAGCAGAAATTGGAAACAAAAACAATAGAGAAAAATCAAGGAAAAAAGAGCTGGTTCTTTGAAAAGATGACTAAAATTGACAAACCTCTAGCAAGATTGATCAAGAGAAAAAGAGAGAATAGACAAATCACCAACATCAGGAATGAAACAAAGGATATCTCTACAGACACCACAGACATCAAAAAGATAATAAGGAAATTCTATAAACACAAAACACATAAATTTGACAACTTAGATAAAATGGACCAATTCCTCAAAAGACAAAAATTACTACAACTCACCCAATATGAAGTGGATCATTTGAATAGCCTGATAAAGATAAAGAAGACTGAATTTGTGATTTTTTAAAACTTCCAAAAAAGAGATTTCTGGGCCCAGATAATTTCACTGGAAAATTCCACCAATTTTTTAAAGAATTAATACAATTATATACTCTCTTCCCTGAAGAGAAGAAAAAGAAATATGTCCCAATTCATTTTATGAAGTTAGTATTACCCTGATATCAAAATCAGATAAAGGTTGTATGAAATATACATGTATATTTATACATACATATGAACTATATACATACCTATATAAACTATAGACCACCAGTCCTCATAAATATAGACAGAAAAGTCTTTAATAAAATATTAGCAAATAGAATTCAGCAATATGAAAAGAATTACAAGTATGACCAATCAGATTTTATTTCAGAGATGCAAAGCTAGTTCACCTTCAAAAATTCATCATTGTAGTCCACCATATTGACAGGCTAAAGAAGAAAAAATCGGGGCGCCTGGGTGGCTCAGTCGGTTAAGCGACTGCCTTCGGCTCAGGTCATGATCCCAGGGTCCTGGGATCGAGTCCCGCGTCGGGCTCCCCCTGCTCTGCGGGGAGCCTGCTTCTCCCTCTGCCTCTGCCTGCCACTCACCCTGCTTGTGCTCTCTCTCTCTGTCAAATAAATAAATAAAATCTTAAAAAAAAAAAAAAAAGACTTTCTTTAAAAAAAAAAAAAAAAGAAGAAGAAAAAATCGTAATTATATCAATCAATGCAGAAAAAGCATTTGATAAAATTAACACCCACTTATGATAAAAACTCTCAGAAAAATGGGAAGAAAGAGGAACTTCCTCAACTTAAAATAAAGAATGTCTACCAAAAACCTATAGCTAACATTATACTTAATGGTGAAAGACTATTTTTCTTGGAATCAAGATCACGGCAAAGATGCCCAGTCTCATCGCTCTTGTTCAACATAGGGCTGGAAGTTCTAGCCAATGCAAAAAGGCAAGAAAATGAAATAAGAGGCATGCAGATTGGAAAAGAAAAAATAAAACTGTTCCTATTTTCAGATGACATGACTATCTACTTTGAAAAACCCAAAGACTCTACAAAAAGAAAAGAAAAAAAAAGGGAAGGGAAGGGAAGGAAAGGTGGGTGCCTGGGTGGCTCAGTGGGTTTAGCGTCTGCCTTTGGCTCGGGTTGTGATCCCAGGGTCCTGGGATCAAGGCCCGCGTCGGGCTCTCTGCTCGGCGAGGAGCCTTCTTCTCTCTCTCCCTCTGCCTGCCGCTCTGCCTACTTGTGCTCTCTCTCTGTCAAATAAATAAATAAAATCTCAAAAAAAAAAAAAAAGGAAAAGAAGGAAGGAAGGGAGGGAGGGAAGGAGGAAGGAAGGAAGATAAAGAAAGAAAGGAAGAAAGAAAAGCTCTTAGAACTAGTAAGTGAGCCCAGCAAGGTCACAGGATACAATGTAAACATACCCCTCCCATAGATTTCTATGTACCAACAATGAAAATGTGGACATTAAAATTAAAAATACAATCACTCAAAAATTTATGTGTAAATCTAACAAAACATGTACAGAACTTGTATGCTGAAAACTCTAAAATCCTGATGAAAGAAATCAAAGAAAATCTAAAGAAATGGAGAGACATGCCATATTCATGGTTGGAAAACTCAACATACGAAGCTATCAATTCTCCCCAAATTGATTTACAGATTTAATGTAATTCCTATCAAAATCCCAACCAGAGCTTTTATTGATATAGACAAGATTCTTCTAAAATGTATGTAAAATGTATTCTAATGGAATTAGAATAGTGAAAATAATTTTGAAAAAAAGAATAAAGTATATCTTGTTCAGTTTGGGCTACTATAACAAAATACTGTACACTGGATGGCTTATGAATAATAAGAATTTATTTCTGACAGTTCTGGAAGCTGGAAGTCTGAGATCAGGGCACCAGCATGGTTGGGTTCTGGTGAGAGCCCTCTTCCAGACTGCATTTTGCCAACTTATCATTGTATCCCCATGTGGTGTATAGATGATGAGAGGGCTCTTCAGGGTCTTTTTATAAGAGCACTAATCTCATTCATGAGGGCTTCACCCTCATGGCCTAATTACCTTCCAAAGCTCCCACCTCCTAATACCCTCACATTGGGGGATAGGACGACTTCAACCAAAGAATTTTGAGAGGACATAAACATTTAGTCCATTGCAAAGTGAGAGGAATCATTTACCCAATTTCAAGACTTCTTATATACTATAGTAGTCAAGAGTGTGTGGTACTAATAGAGGGAAAGACACATATCAATGAAAAAAATAGAGAACCCCAAAATATACCAGCACAAATATCACGAAGTTATTTTTGACAAAGGTGCAAAAGCAATTCAATAGAGGAAAGATGGCCTTTTCAACAAATGGTGTTGTAGCAATTGGATACCCACAAAACAAAACAAAACAACAAAAACACCTCAATCTAATTCTCATACTTTATATAAAAATTAACTTAAAATGGATAATAGACTTAAACAGAAAATGTGAAACTCTAAAACTTTTAGAAAAAAGATGGGAGAAAATCTTTGGGATGTAGGACTAGGCAGACAAAAAGTTTCTTAAACTTGGCAGCAAAAGGGGGAGCCTGGGTGGCTCAGTCGGTTAAGCGGCTGCCTTCGGCTCAGGTCATGATCCCAGGGTCCTGGGATTGAGCCCCACATCGGGCTCCCTGCTCGGCAGAGAGCCTGCTTCTCCCTCTCCCTCTGCCTGCCGCTCTGCCTACTTGTGCTCTCTGTCTCTCTGTCAAATAAATAAATAAATAATATCTTTTAAAAAAACAAAACAAACTTGGCAACAAAAGTACAATCCATAAAAGAAAAAATTGCTAAATAGGACTTTATTAAAATGAAAAACATTTGTCTGTGAAAGACTGTTGAAAGGAAGAAAAGATAAACTACAAACTGGAAGAAAATATTTTCAAACCACAATTTGACTAAAGACTTAGATCTAGAATATACAGACAACTCTCAAAACTCAACAATAAGGAAAAAAAATCCAACTAGAAAATGAGTAAAAGAAATATTGCACCAAAGATGATATACAGATGGCAAATAAGCACATGAAAAGATGTTCAACATCATTAGCCATTAGGGAAATGCAAATTAAAACCACAATGACATATCACTGCATACTTATCACAATGACTAAAATAAAACAAATAGTGACAACACAAATCCTGGCCAGGAGTCAGAGAAATTGGATCACTAACAGTGATGCTAGTCTGGAAAACAATTCGGCAGTTTATTATAAAGCTAAACATGAAACAACCATACACTCAGCAATTGCACTCTTGGGCATTTATCCCACAGAAATAAAGACTTACGTTTACACTAAAACCTGTACAGGAATGTTTATAGCAGTTTATTCATAATAGAAAAAAAAACTATAAAAAAACCCAGATGTCTTTCAATAGGTAAATAGTTAAACTCTAGTACATCCATACCATGGAATATTACTTAGCAATAAAAAGGAATGAATTATCAATACACATAATAACTTGAATGAGCCTCTATAGAAGTATGCTGAGTGAAAGAAAAGCCAATCCCAAAAGGTTACATGCTGTATAATTAAATTTATAGTATCATTTTTTTTAAAGATTTTATTTATTTGACAGTGAGAGATACAGTAAGAGAGGGAACACAAGCAGGGGGAGTGGGAGAGGGAGAAGCAGGCTTCCCGCTGAGCAGGAAGCCTGATGTGGGGCTCGATCCCAGGACCCCGGGATCATGACCTGAGCCGAAGGCAGACGCCTAATGACTGAGCCATCCAGGCGCCCCAATATAATATCATTTTTGAAATGAAAAAATTACAGTAGTAGAGAACAGCTTAGTGATGCCGTGCTGTTCAAGGATCTCTCTGTATTATTTTTTTAAGTGCATATGAGTCCATAATTATCTAAAGGTATTAAGGTTTAATATAAAAATATGTCAGGTTAATTAACCTGACAATATCAGTGATAATATCAGGCAAAATATATTTCATGGCAAAAAATAAAAAAACCCTCACAAGAAATAAGGTGGGTCACCTTGTAATAATAACACTTTCAAATCACCAGGAAGATAGTAATTCTAAACTTGTATGCATCTAACAACATAACTTTAAAATACAGAGCAAAAGTTGGCAGAACTAAAAGAGATTTTAATAAATACACCATCACAGAGAGCACATCTCTCTCAGTAATAAAAGATAAAGCAAACAAAAACTATCAATAAGGATAAGGAATACTTGAACAACTCAGTTAGTAAGCCTGTCATTCATGGAATATGGCACCCAGCAAAAGAAGAAAACACATTCCTGGGAAGCCTGGGGGTCTCTGTTGGTTAAGCATCTGCCTTTGGCTCAGGTCATGATCCCAGGGCCCTGGGATTGAGTCCTGTATGGGACTCCTTGCTCAGCGGGAAGCATGCTTCTCCCTCTGCCTGCTCTGCCTGCCACTCCCCCTGCTTGTGTTCTGTCTGACAAATGAATTAAAAAAAAAAAATCTTTAAGAAAAAAAGAAGGGGGCGCCTGGGTGGCTCAGTTGGTTAAGCAACTGCCTTCGGCTCAGGTCATGATCCTGGAGTCCCTGGATCGAGTCC
>NC_058415.1:60790230-60840646 GCF_002201575.2 Neomonachus schauinslandi
ACTGCCTTCGGCTCAGGTCATGATCCTGGAGTCCCTGGATCGAGTCCCGCATCGGGCTCCCTGCTCGGCAGGGAGTCTGCTTCTCCCTCTGACCCTCCCCGCTCTCATGTGCTTCCTCTCTCTCATTCTCTCTCTCAAATAAATAAATAAAATCTTTAAAAAAAAAAAAAGAAAAAAAGAAGAAAACACATTCCTTGTTTGCACACTTGGAACATTTACAAATACTGACCAGGCGCTAACCTACAGAAGAAGACGCAAAGGATTGGTGTCAGACCATCAACTCTGACCACAATGTATTTAAGTTAAGAATCAATAACAAATCAATAATTACAGAACACTACATGTTTGAAAAATTTAAAACAATTTTAAACAATTCAAAGAAAAAAATCTTACAGAAATTGAAAAATATTTAAGATCAAACCATGACTAAAATATCGCATATCAAAACCTGAGGGATGGAGCTGAAGTGGCATTTTGAGGGAAAATTAGAGCCTTAATATCTACCTTAAAAAAGAAAGTATTCAAAGGCACCTGGCTGCTTCAGTAGGTTAAGCATCTGCCTTCAGCTCAGGTCATGATCCTGAGGTCCTGGGATCGAGCCTACGTTGGGCTCCCTGCTCAGTAGGAGAGTCTGCTTCTCCCTTTCCCTTTACCCCTACCCCTGCCTGTGCTCTCTCTTGCGCATGCGCTCACTCTCTCTCTCAAATAAATAAATAAGTAAAATCTTATTTAAAAAAAGAAAGTATTCAAAATTAATTAGCTAAGCATTCTAATATTAGAAATTAAAAATTGTAACAATAAATCCCAAATAGAAGATAGATAAGAGAAAGAATACAATATAAAAATACAATAGAGAGATCAACAAAAGTAAAATCCATATTTTTGAAAAGCTTAATGAACTAGACAAACTTCTGATGAGATTAATAAAAAGAGAAAGAGATTGAGAGAAAGAAGGAGAGAAGACTCAAATAAATACAATTAGTTAAGGAAAAAACATAAACACAGATGCAGCACATCTTGCAAATGTACGTCAGAAGATGTGTACAAGAATATTCATAGCAATACATTCATGGTACTAAATAACTGGGAAAAAACCCCACAAATATCCATCAAATCAGAGTGCATAAATAATGGTGTATTCATACAATGCAATACTGCTTGGAAGTGAAAATGAATGAACTATACCTAGAAACATCAAAATGGATGAATCTTTTTTTTTAAGACTTTAAAAAAAAATTTTATTTACTTATTTGACAGACAGAGAGACATCGAGACAGGGAACACAAGCAAGGGGAGTGTGAGAGGGAGAAGCAGGTTTCCCGAGGAGCAGGGAGCCCGATGCGGGGCTCGATCCCAGAACACCGGGATCATGACCTGAGCCAAAGGCAGACGCTTAATGGCTGAGCCACCCAGGTGCCCCCAAAATGGATGAATCTTAAAAACAAAATGTTGAGCATGATAAAGAAAAGGCACAGATGAATACATGCCTTACGATTCCATTCACAAAAACGCTAAATGGATAAAACAAAACAATACAGTTCTTGTTTACAGATTCACACATATAGGAGTGATATTAGAAATTTGCTGACTATTCAGAACAGGCACCAACCAGAGTGGACACCTGGGTGTTGTTGCCATAGACAATCTTTTTTGTCCTGAACCGGTGGCACATTTCTCTTTCAAGAAGTTCTCCTCCAGTGAGCTAGTAGCACCAGGTTACAGAAACCCAAGGAGTGCCACTTCCATTGGCTGGAAGACCAATTCCATAGACAGTTGTGTGCATGGTGACCCTGGAGTCACACACCCTGGCAGCCCTGGGTTCAACAACTTTTACATTTGACAAAGCATTCACATTCATGAGAATGGAACTTAAAGGAAGCTCTGCAGTGGAAACAGGTGTAAAAGAGTGAGCTCTAGACTCAGGAGGCCAGTTTTGAGTCCATTACCATAGGTGGTTAGGTCACACTTTTTGAGCTTTAGTTAGTAAGAAATTTATATAGAATGTGGAACCCAAGACTTTTGAACCTAAATCCAGTGTTCTTAAAAAAAAAAGGTTTTGGTGAAATATATCAAACATATAAAAGAGAAAGTTGGTACAATATTCTTCTCCTCCTCCACCACCACCACCACCATCATCATCATCAGTTTATCCCAAATCAGTCACTCAACATGGTACCTACATACAGTAAGTAGGTACAGCACCTGATACAGAGAGAATGCTTAGTAAATATTTGTGGACTCTAAGTGAATTTCCTTTTCCAGCTCTCAGTATCAGCTTCGTGGAAAAAAACTGATTCCTTGATTACCTACCTAGTCAGGGACCTCTCACTTCTGTAACGAATAAACCCCCAGAACTTTGAAATTTTGACACACAGGATTTTATTTTCCACTTGTGAACAGTCCATCTAGGGTGTTCCCGATCGCCAGGTGACTCTCCATGTGGCAAATGAGCACCCTCTTCTTCACAGCGAGGCCCTGAAGTGACACACATCACTTACACTCACTTTCCACTAGTGAGAACCACTCCCAAGACCCCAGCTCAGTGCAAAGGGGCCTGGAAAACAGAGTCATTAGCTGGCCAGCTTCATCCCAGTGATGCCTCAATACTGTGGAACTAGGTGCGCCATCTTGGTGGACAGCTAGCTGGCCTTGCCTCAGCTCATGTAAGGTATTGTCAGCTCACATCTCAGACACTTCTTTCTCCCCCAGAATGTCCCCTCCAAAGCATCCTATCATCCAGGCCAGCTAACTATGCTAACTAATGTAACCAAGAAGAACAGAAAAGGGAAATGCTTATCTACAATGGGTTCCCGAATCAACATGCCCTCCCATCCTTTCCACCTTTTGCCATTAGATAAACGGTAAAACCAAGTGAGGAGAAAAAAATCTACTCAGGATTACCCACCAAGTCAGGGGCTAGTACAGGACTCTGAGCTGTCTGTCTACACTAGGATGGCAGCAATGAGGCCCATCTACCCACCTTCCATGGAAGCAGCCCGGGAATTAGTGCGGATGCCTACGCCCTGCTCTGGAGCTCCTGACACCTCTTGGATCTAGGCCCTTTCAAAAGGAGCATTTCAAATAGGAGCCATCAACACGTACAGAGGGTGGGTCTTAATCCACAGAGGATCATTAGCTTCACCCAAGTGATGGGACATCCATCAGCACCTCCCATTCTTCCACCAATTATCTATCTGCTAATTATCTGGGATTAAGAATTGACACGGAGCGACATGGTCATTAACCACATATTTGCACGGCTTATTCATGTTAGTGGGGCTGCTCGGTCTAACCGAGTCTAATTGGACACGCCCACAATGCTGCACAACATATTTACATCTACTTGGCTGTCAGCAGCGAATAAAGGATGGTGGGATGTGTTTACTTGCAAAGGGACTTGGATCTTGGCAAAAGCTTTTTTGCAGGCATGCTGGGCGTCTTGGCTTTCTGGCAGTACGGACTGTGGCTTAACTCAGAGCACACAATTATTTGTCAAACATTTGTTAGCTCAAGCACTGTAGCAGACACAGCACTGGC
The DNA here is from genome assembly GCF_002201575.2 of Neomonachus schauinslandi. NCBI lineage: Eukaryota > Metazoa > Chordata > Mammalia > Carnivora > Phocidae > Neomonachus > Neomonachus schauinslandi. Next base: position 60,793,768 of record NC_058415.1, read on the forward strand.
CCTAGGAGGTTTCACAAAGGTGAATGAGACACTGTTCCTACCACCTTCAAGGTTTATCTCCAGTCAAGGAAACACGCAAGCAGAGGGAACTAAGAGCTTTGAGAGAAGGAAAGCAGAATGCCATGGGAATGCAACACCAAGAAAGATCTGGTTGGTCTGAGAAATCAGGGGAGGCCTCACAGAGGAGACGGCATTTTCAGCAAAAAGCCAGATAGAGAAAGGAATTCTAGGCGGAAGGAACTGCAAAAGCATGGGCACAGAGATGTATGAGGAGATCAAGGAGTGACCTAGTGTGGATGACACACATGTCACAGGGGGAAGGAGGTGCCTGGTAGACTGGGTCATACCACTGAGAACACTGAATGTTTGGCCAGGGTTTGGAAATGTTTCCTCTGGGTACCAGGAACATGGAAGCAATTTTGTTTTGGTGTGTATGTGTGGGTGGGTGTGTTTTAGTAAACTTTTTTTGAAATATAGCATACATACAGAAAATCATAAACATTTTCACAAACTGACCACACCTATGTAAGTATCATCCAGCTAAAGAAACAAATCCCCAAATCCCTGTTGGCCCCCTTGTAGGAACTACCCAATCACAAGACAAACCACTATCCTGACTTTAACATCATACATTAGTTTTCCCTATTTTCTTGCATTTGGCTTCTTTCACGCAACATAATGTTTTCAAGACTCGTCATGTGGTTCTACATAAATGTATTTTGTTCTTTATCATTGCTAATATGCCATTGTGTGAATGTATCATAATTATTAACAAGCATTGGGTAGTTCCCAGGTAGGGGCTGTAAATCTTGCTGCACATGTCTTTTGGTGCTTGTCTGGATGTACATTTGTTGGGTACCTACCCAGCAGTAGAGCTATAGGGTCATAGGGTATGCACATATCTATGTGAATAGACACAGTTAGTTTTGCAAAGCTGTTCTGTCCATTTACACTCGCACAGGCAATGCATGGAGTTCTGGGAATTCTAGATCCTTGCCAACACTTGATATTGTCGGTCTTTTTTATGTTTTACGCTTGTTTGTCTGGAGGGGAGTGCCTTGATCCCACCCAGGCTGAAGGCTAGTCACTTTGGCGGCAGCACAGAGTGGGGTGATTAGAAAAGAGGGAGCTGGCACGAAAGGACCCGTCATGACGTCAGACAGTAAGGCCCAGGAGAGGGGTAATGAAATCAGTGGCGATAGAACTAGAATAAAACAGGCTGATAAAAAGAGGCACTGAAGGGGTGAATACACAGAACATGAATGCAAGGTAGAAGTGGACTTAAGAGGGAGATGGAGGGGCAGTTGCAGTAGTGCTCTCCGAGTTCCTGTCTCCCTCCCCGTGCCGCCCGGGATGGCCTCCCAGAACCGCGACCCAGCTGCCACCAGCGTCGCCGCCACCCGCAAAGGAGCCAAGCCCAGCGGGGGCACCGCCCGGGGCCCTGTGGGCAAGAGGCCACAGCAGGAGCTGATGACCCTCATGATGTCTGGTGACAAAGGCATCTCTGCCTTCCCTGAATCCGACAACCTTTTCAAAAGGGTTGGGACCATCCACAGGGCAGCAGGCACAGTGTATGAAGACCTGAGGTATAAGCTCTCCCTGGAGTTCCCCAGTGGCTACCCTTACAACGCGCCCACGGTGAAGTTCCTCACCCTGCTACCACCCCAACGTGGACACCCAGGGGAACATCTGCCTGGACATCCTGAAGGACAAGTGGTCTGCCCTGTATGATGTCAGGACCATCCTGCTGTCCATCCAGAGCCTGCTAGGAGAACCAAACATTGATAGTCCTTTGAACACGCATGCTGCCGAGCTCTGGAAAAACCCCACAGCCTTTAAGAAGTATCTTCAAGAAACCTACTCAAAGCAGGTCTCCAGCCAAGATCCCTAACTGTCCAGCCTCTCTCTTTGTGTTGTCTTTTTATTTTCTCCTTAGATAGTCTTTCTCTTCATTTCTGTCTAGGACTCTGTATCTTAAGCTGTGGTGTCATTTTTGTTTTGTTTCTGTTTTTTAAATTAAGTCTCTCGTTGAGCCCTTGTGATGAATATATTAAATAAATACATTGGGTTTTTTTTTTTTTTTTAAAGAGGGAGATGGAGGAAGGTTTCTGTGTGGGGTGGCTGGCTGGGTGAAGAGTGCCAGGTTTAAAGGCAGGAGAAAACAGCCTACTTTGGGACACGTTGTGTTTGCAATGTAGGATGACAAGATGGAGATGTTCAATAAACTGTTGCTTAGATGGGTCTGTTGCTACGGGATGAGGTCAAGGCTGGAGACACAGCGTTAGGATTTGTCATCACAGAGGTAGAGGTTGAAGCCAGGGGTGTGGTTGAGATCTCCCAGGGGGGTTGTGCGGGATGAAGAGAGGAAGGCTGAAGACCAGTCGCCTACCTTCAGGGAACGAGCAGAGGAAGACGAACGAGAGACAACATTGCTTCCCTGTGAAATGCTGGCAGGGGCTGTGAAGCGTGAGTCAGGCCCTTTGAGCCCCAAGCAGCAGCCTGGGGTCAGTCTCACCAGCCACAATTTTCTCCTGAATGAACTTGCATCACTAACCTCAAAACTGCATTGTGAAATCCGCATCAGATTGCGTACTGGCAGCATCCTGGGGACAATGGGACTTGTAGCATCTTGGGCCTGGGAGTCCCGTCCACCTCCACCACATCTCTGCCAATCAGTTAGTTATCCAGCACCCCAGGCAAGGAACTCATAACTTCCCACGGCAGCCATTCCACCACTGAGCAAGTGAGAATATCAGAAAACCTTTTCTTACAAATGCAGTCTCACCAGGTTCAAGTTAAAGGAAAACAATAAAGCTATACTCCAGTGGCAATGACCCTGGGTAGAGTAAGATTCAAAAGGACTCTGTATTCTGGAAAATCTGTTTCTATTAATGTATCCACCGGCATCTTCCTGCTGGGGTTAGGGTCATGGCGTTTGACTCCCCCCAGGAAGCTACAGTGATTTCACTACCATTTGCACACTGGATGGGAATGTGCTCATCCGCTTCAGGCATTCTTCTGGCTTCATCAAGCAGTGAGTACTGCCCTGGAATTTGGCCAGTCTCTCAGGACTCAAGCAGTGCATGCCACAGCACAGATCCACCGGGCTGGACACGTGGGAAGAATGTGCGGCTGCTAGCTGAGAGCGAGCCCACTGCAACAAGGTGGGCACAATGCCATTCTGTTCAACAGTTTTTTCTAAATATTTATCTGCACCCGGCCCTGTGTGGGTCTCTGGAGAAGACAAAGGAAGAGAGATATGGTTAAGAAATGGCTCTCGTCCTTGGGGAAACTGGTGGGAGAAACAGACATGCAAGAGGGAAAGGTGGATGAACTTTTTTTTGCTTTTGCTTTATTTTTATAAGTTGCCAAACACCCACCTAAGCAGCCTCTGTATGATCTGAAATATGGAGATTTATGTTCTGGAAAACACATCAAGGAAAACTGCCCTTGAACCTCAATGGAAAGGGTCTGTTAAAACACCTGACATAGCATAAAACTCCAATATATGCTTGCCAACTAAAAAAACACATATCACTTTCTCCTGACTACAAGACATCCATTCCACTAGGAGACCTCAGACTGAGGATTCTTAGGAATTTTCCAAAATGTACTGACTTTGGAAGTAGATAGCTTCTGTCCAAGATGACAGAATAAGACTTTCTGATTCTACAAAATCCTTTTCCTTTCCCTTTGCCTATTATTATACATTGACACCCTCTCTTTTCTCTCTATGATTTCCATTATCTTCATCCTGTTACTTTTGACCCCCTATGATCATAAGGACTGCCTGGCCTACAGGCATGGAGTCCCACTGAGCATAGCATATGAACAGGGGGATTAACTTCACAGTAAAGGAGGAATGGGAATGAGCCCATGGCCATGGGATGCACTGTTTGATATCACATACTGCACCCGGAGGAGGAAGCCTCATAGAATGCTGAAACCCTTCTAAAGGCAAAAGGTACCATCTCTAAGGCAACAACCTGAAAGGAAGAATGTCGTCCTTCAGGACATAGTGTATTCATTAAATCAGAGACTGCTCTATGGTGGTGTGCCCCAGTAAGAAGCATAGATGCCCTGGGAACCAAGGGGTGGAAGCAGCAGTGGCCCCACTAATCATCAGTCCCAATGACCTACTGTAAGACTCTGTGCATCCCATCCCCACACCTTTGGGGCCTGCCGGGTCACACTTCCTCAATCTCCTACGAATCTGGTCAGTTTATTTTAAGTCTTCAGTTGGGACCTTTTTTTCCCCCAGGTGGACTTGACTGGAACTTACTGTTTGTTGTTGTTTTGTGGGGGTTTTTTTTTTTGTGTGTGTGTGTGTGTGTGAGTAAAGCAATAGAAGTTTATTTATTAAGATAAAGGAAAAGCTCTCAAGAGTGAGACAGGGTTGCGACAGGGTTGCCAACGAGGGCCTTTAGGGTTGGTCTTTTATAGAAAGCTAACCAGGGAACTTAAATCCTTTTAACATCTCTATTGATAACACCTTCAATGGCTTACTTCCTTTTTAGGGGATGGTTATTCTTTGTTGGTCACAGGTGATTATCATAAAGACACCCAGCCCACACGACCCACCCTGGGCACCTAAAAAACTTACTGTTTTATGAGGGGCACCTGGCGGTCTCAGTCAGAAGAGTGTGTGGCTCTTGATCTCAGGCTTGTGAGTTTGAGCCCCACACTGGGTGTAGAGGTTACTTAAAAATAAAATCTTAAGGACAGCTGGGTGGCTCATTCGGTTAAGCGTCTGCCTTTCGCTCAGGTCAGGATGCCAGGGTCCTAGGATAGAGTCCTACATCAGGCTCCCTGCTCAGTAGGGAGCCTGCTTCTCCCTCTGCCTGCCACTCCCCCTGCTTGTGCTCTCTTTCTCTCTCAATATGACAAATAAAATCTTTTTTAAAAATAAAATAAAATCTTTAAAAAAGTAAAATAGGGGCACCTGGGTGGCTCAGTCAGTTAAGCGTCTGATTTTGGCTCAGGTCATGATCTCAGGGTCCTGGGATCGAGCCCTACTTCAGGCTCCTTGCTCAGTGGAGAATCTGCTTGTCCCTCTGCTCCTCTTTCTGCTCATGCTCTCTCTCAAATAAAATCTTTAAAAATCATAAAATAAAATATCACTACACAAAAGAAAATTAACTGATTTGCTCATATTCTTGATTGTGGTGATGGTTTCACTGGTATATATGTATGTGTCATAACTCATCAAGTCGTACATTTTAAATAATTTACCTCAAAAGATCTGTAAAAAGAAAAAAAATGGAATAGTGATGTGAAATACATGACCTCAAAAATATTAAGATTTTAATAGGGATTCTGGTAAAAATATAGAAAGTAGATAAGAAAAATCAAGAAAACTTCATAGCAATAAGTATAGGCATGATTCAAAATTAACCAAATATATTTTCATAATAACTCTAACTACTCTCTTTAAAAGTTGGAATATCTTAAAGGCCTCTCCCAGTCCTCAAGTCGGGATGGGCTTGGGTGTGCAGGCTGGGGCAGGGCCTTGGGAGAGGGGATTGCTCTGTAAAATCAGGGAGAAGAATGACCATGCTGGGCAAAGGGAGGGCACCCGGCAGAGAAGGGAAAGGGACAGCAGGGTGGGATGCTGTGTGGGTGGAGGAGGGAGAGTTGAGAGCCCTTAGGGGCACAGCAACACAAAAGGGACTTTGGGAGGAAAATAATTAATCAGAGAGGATTTTGAAGTTGTTTGCCATGGTGTGTGCCCTGGGCCTCTTTCCCTCGGGTCACTCCTGCACTGTCTTTAGCAAAGGCTGCATTGCTCACTAGATCTTTTATATGAAAGTGGATTCTTCTGGGGATACTGAAGGGGGTGGGATGAGGTGTATGCCTGTGTTGATGCAAGACAAAAACAGATTATGCAGAGAAGCTGGAGTTGAAGACTCCAGTATGAATCCCTGGAAATGAGCAAAAATCTCCAGGACAACCCTAGGCCTTCAAAGGCTGTGGAACTGGTGGGGTCCAAGCTGAGCCAAAGGACTGTTAATATCTAGGTTCTGGGTGGGGAGAATAGGGAATAGCATGAGGAGCTATACATCTGACATGATGATAAAGATGGAGCTGGAAAAGAGGACGGCACACAGGGAGATGGGATTAGAAAGGGCTGGAGGGTTAAGGGATCTGCTGGGCTGAGAGGCTAGGAGTTCACCTTAAACTCTTTGTCCCCGCCCCAAACCACTATCCCAGAGAAACTGAGAGCCAGCCCCCAGCATGGATTGAGTCTTTTTTTTTCCTATCCCTCTTCCCACATTTCTAAATCAATTATGTTTGCCCAGAGAGACAAGTGAGATAGAAACTCTCAGGAAAGAAGAGAGAATCACCCTTGTGTGCAGGGCAGGGCTAGAGTAGAGATGAGAGCTTCTATCCAATACCCACAGACCACCTGTCTGGGTGCTGTACAGGGGTTCTGGGGAAAACCCAGTCATGCAATTTAGGGGCCATGGATTGAATTATTCCGAGAGTTCAGAAAACCGGGAGAACAGAGTCCTCAACATTTGTTCACCAGTCACCCTCCCATCTAGGTGTGTTGGCCCGGCCTTTCCTATGTGTTAGGGATAATCTGAGAGTTTCTAATCAGGTGCTAGAGTCCTAGTGCTGTCCTCATGGAGGAGAATCCTACCTTCTGGAGCAAATGCCATTTGAGATTTTGTGCCCTTCCTCAGGAGAGGTCTGCTAATTGAAGAAAATCAACTGAGGACCCTACACAGAAAACCCTTCTGTGAGGTTTTCTAAAAAAAAAGAAAAGAATAGAAAATACTTTTATCCACTTCACAAATGAATAAAAGGGAAGGAATGTAGAGCTCCATTAATGCATTATAGAAAAATTATCCATGAATAATGATCTATCCATGAATAATGCCTAGCGAGGAAAGAGTAAGAATGGAGTCCAAGCCCCTCATTCGTTCGTTTCTTTTCTTTCAGCATCAATGCAGAGGGAAGAAGAGGAACAAAGAGGGAGCATTTGCCTGTCATTCCAGAGCTCTCGAGAGTTAAGCTTATCACAGGGGAAGAGAGGAAAAAATAAAACGAGATCAGAGAGGGAGACAAACCATAAGAGACTCTTAATCATAGGAAACAAACTGAGGGTTGCTGGAGGGGAGGGACGTGGGCGGATGGGGTAACTGGGTGATGGACATTAAGGAGGACACGTGATGTAATGAGCACTGGGTATTATATAAGACTGATAAATCACTGACCTCTACCTCTGAAACCACTAATATATGTTGATTGAATTTAAATAAAAAGGAATAATTAAAAGAAGAGTTAAGCTTAGTCTCTCCTGTCCATGAGATCCAGGTCTACAGTCTCTGAGGATGTCAGCTGCTAGAGCCCACCCCTCTCTGAAAACAAAGCTCTCAGCAAGGAGACTCAGGAAGGAGTCAGAACCTAGAATGTTTTGGGGTTCTCTGCTAGGCCTGTCCACGGGAATGAAAAATGATGGAGCTGGCCAGTGGGTGTTGCCCACTAGGTGGCGGTGCAGTGGTAGACTATCTGGAGACCCGCCTTTTGGGTCCTGATTTGGGACAAATTGTTTTAACTTTCCTAAGGCTCATATTCCTTGTTGAGATTGGCCTGCATCCCTCACAACGTGGTTATGAGGATCTGATGGGATAAAGTAAAAAGCGCTATTCCATACTTGAGCCTGTCAGTTGTTGTCACTGACTGATCTTGTACACGAATGCTTGGGGATCTCAGAGTCCATAGTGTCCCAAAGGACCATTTTACTCAGCCTCCTAGAAGATCCCTTTGCTGTTCTCTTCACCACATGTGACTGAGTCTCCTGGTGTCCCAGGTTGGAGAGCTTGCCAGAAAGGAGCTCATGTGACATGGGACCTGCTAGCTCTTTGGAAAAGCAGGTATTTATAAGTCTCTTCTTGTTTCCCGTACTTCTATTCCTAGCACGGCCTATGTGGTTCCAGGGCCCCACTGCAGCCGAACTTGACATGCGAGGGCAAACTTATAGGGAGGGAATGTGAAAGAAATTTCTGCATGAGAAATGAAAGAAGTGTCATGAAGTCAGTGATGTAGGGGAATGTGACTCCTGCCAGGCCTGCTGGGTCCCCCATCCCCACTCTGCTCCCGGCTGTAGCTTGTACCTCCTGTCTTGTGCGGCCACCTGGGCTAACTTCTTAATGAGGGCAGCAAGATCCCTGCTGGGAGAGTCGTGACAGAGTGACTGTAGAAGCTGATCTTCTGATGTTTAGGGAGGCTGGGGAAGATGCTGCCCCCTCTGTGTCCCCTTTGTCTTCCACATCTCTGCCTGAGCCCTCCCCTCTCTCAGAGGCCTGTCTCTGGGGGATTCTGCAAGCAGGTGCATTGAGGTGGTAGCCTCTCCCTCAGTCCTGATATCTAAGAGCTCTTGAATACACAAGTCAGAAAAGGAGTGAATTTCCAGATTATGGAGGAGAAAGAATAGGAGGAGGGGTACTTCCCAAACAATTGAAGCACATCAGTGAAATCTTCTGGAACTACTTTAGTCTCTTGCTGACACATGGGACACTGAAGGCTCCCAACCCTTGTGGAGTAACATAAATAAATGCACAGTCCTCAGTTCCCAAACCCCAAACACTGGAGGAGAGGCGGGAGGCTCTTTGCAGCAGAAATGGAACCAGCTCTCCCAGGGTCTCCCTTCTCTGTACAGAGTCCTTGGGGGCTACTGTCCTGGTCTCTGGACAGGGTTGATCCCCACTAGTGTCTTCCTTTGTCTTATTTAGTGGATTCCCTAATGGGTCCAGTTCATATCCAGGCTAAAGAATCCCCACTGGCCTCAGCCCTTACCCCAGGCGCCCCCTTCAGTTTCTCTCCCACTATCTCAGCCCCAGTTAGGGCCCGTGGAGTGTCCTTTCCTAGACCCCAGGATGAAGTACAGACTCTCACCCAAGGGAAATTCAATCCCTGGATTGGCACTTATTGTAGAAGCAGCTGGAACATTTGTGATGTTTGCCTTCTTTTGTTCCAAAGATCTCAGGAAATCTTTAATTCTCTGGCTCCCAACAGTCCTCAGTATAACAGTACAGGAGACTCTCTGTCTCAAGTATCAGGCTCCATCCTTGATGGAGAATTTCCTAGCAAGGAGATCTGGGGGCAGCTGGAGCACCACCTTCAAAGCTTCATCCAGCACTGAGCCCATCTGGCACAGATATAGCCTCACAGCAAACCAGCAGGGACTTCTTGGCCAAAGGGCAAACGTGGATCTTCACAATCCTCTGTCACAAGTGCCAAAGCAGCAGGGAAGGATCTAGACCAGATGACATAGAGGCATCCAGGAAGTTTCCACGTGAGAGGCCTGGCAAAGTGCCAGCTAGGGAATGACCTACAAAGAGTATGGAGCATAGCCAAGGAAGTGCCCCACCCCCAATAATCTAGTATTTAGAAAGCTACCCCATGAGAAGCCTAGGGTCTGATTCTAAGGAGAGAGAAAGTGACTTGGTATGCCACTCAGGGAATGACTCATCAAAGGGTTCAAGGAAGAACCTAGACCAGATACAACTGGAAAACACCCTAAAGATTCACTTGGACAAAAGGTTGGGTACATAACTCCAGCAGGAGCCCTTGTAGGTGTGTGTAGTTCACGGCTTGTTGCCAACTGCCCCCTCCTCGAAGTACTATAGTTAATAGGAAACTGGAAATTTGGCACCTTCATGAATCAGGAACACTGTCTGAATACCTCTTGGAAGATTTCCTTCCTTGATCCAGGCATTAGATAAGTACTAGAAGTCCAGGTTATATGGTTTGGGGTACAGCCGAGGTAGAACTTACCTCTCAAGGTCCTTGAATCCATAAAATTGTTACATTGATAGAGACCCAATCATGATTTCTTCCCAGTCCGCTTTTCTCTCCCAGCCACCCATGTTTCAGGGATGGCTAAGCCAAGGTTGCTTATTAGCTCTTTGAAAGAAACCATTCATTGCACAGGTCTGGAGACAAGCTGATCACAAAAAAATGCAGTTCTTACCCTGGATAGTCCTTTCCCTGGCCTTCCAGTGTGAGCAAGGAAACCAGAGGGCCCTGAGATGTTGGTCATGGTTCACACAGGACCCTCAGTCCAAGGAGAAGAGAAGACAAACTTTTGCCCATCATCATGGACAAATCGTGGCACAATGTGACTATATGAAGGACAAGAGAGGCAGTCCAGAGTCACTCCTAGTCAAATGATGGCAGGACATGACCCAAGGGATAAGAGTGGAGTTGTGTACCCACAGACTCCAGCCATGGAGAAGCAGTGCCCCAGAGGCAGAGAACAGAAAGAATGTCTGGAGGGGATCCCCATAGAGGGGAGCATCTCCTTGGAGTTTCCACTTCAGGAAAAGGATATTGGGAGATTAATTTAGGGATTCCCTCAAGGGTCATATAATCCAGGGAGACAGTGAAGTCCAAGAAGACTCCAGCTGCTATATCATAATTGGAAGATGTTCTGAGAGTCAGTGAGCTGAGAGATGCTCAGAAATTGAAGGTCTGAGTGGCCAAGGGGCTCCAGTGGCCAAGTATTGCCCCCACCCCAAGTGTTGGTTGCCCAAGATCTGGAACAGCCAAGCCTTAAAGAGCAGCTTGCTGATGGACTGAGGTTCATATTGGAGATAGAGATGCAGAGCCAGCATCAGGGTTGTCCCACTGAAGTGCCCCCTGCCTTAGATAGCCTGCCTACTTAATTCCCTTGAATCTATAAATCAATTTGAGGAGAGTTGATATGTTAATGATACTATGTCTTCTGATTCACAAACATTGTAAATATCTCCATTTTTTCAATTTCCCTCAGCAATGTCCTGTAATTTTGTGTACAGACATCATACATATTTTGATAAATTTTATCCCTATTTCATAAGTTTATGTAAATGGCATTTTTATTTAAACTTCCAGTTGTTCATTACTAATACATAGAGATAAATTTTATTGTTTTTTGACCTTATATTCCATTTCTTTGTTAAACTCACTTATTAGTTCTAGTGGCTTTTGTCAATTTTGAATTTTCTTCATAGATCTGTTATCTGTAAATAGGAAAATTCTATTTCTTTCTTTTCAATTTGTATGCCTTTTCTTTCTTTTTCTTGCCTTACTGCATTAGCTAGTACCTCCAGTACAATATTGAACAGAAGTAGCGTGTGGAGACATCCTTGTCTTGTTCTTGATCTCAGGGTGGAAAGCATTCAGTCTTTCACCATTAAGTAGGTTGTTGGGTGTAGGTGTTTTGAGAATGCCCTCTACCAGACTGAGGATGTTCCCTTCCATTCCTAGTTTTGAGGGTTCTTTTAAACCAGGAATGGATATTAGATTTGGTCAAGCGCTTTTTCTGCATCTACTGAAATGCTTTTTTTTTTTTTAAAGATTTTATTTATTTGAGAAAGAGACAGAGTGTGCACAAGTGGGGAGAGGGGCAGAGGGAGAGGGAGAAGGAGAAGCAGACTCCCCACTGAGCAGGGTATGCAAAGAGGGGCTGGATCCCAGAACTCTGGGATCATGACCTGAGCCAAGGGCAGATGCTTAACCAACTGAGCCACCCAGGCGCCCCAGTTTTTTTCTCTCTTAGTTTATAAATATGATGACTTACATTGATTTTTTAAAAATGTTAAACCAACCACACATTCCTGGGATAAATCTTACTCAGTCATGATGTTTTATCCCTTAATATATTGTTGGATTACATTTCCTAAAATTCTGTTTAAAACTTTTGCAACTATACTCACACAAGAGATATTGGTCTGTAGTTTTCTTTCTTGTAATAGTTTTGTTTGGTTTAGGTATCAAGGTAATTTTGGGATCACAAAATGAGTTGAAAAGTATTCCTTTTCATATTTTCAAAGAGTTTGTTCAGAATTTTTTTTTTCTTCCTAGAAGAACAGTTCTTGATAGAATTCCCCAGTGAAGCCATCTGCATCTGAAGTTTTCTGTGTGAGAAGGTTTTTAAATACAATTTGAATTTGATACAAGGGCTATTCAGGTTATTTATTTAACTAGATTTTGATAATTGGTATCTTTCATATTTTTTTATTCATTTCATCTAAGTTTTAAAATTTATTGGCATAAAGTTGTTCATAATACTCCCTTGAACTATCTGTAGAATCTATAGAGGTGTCACCTCTCATTCCTGATATTTTAATTGGGGTCTTTTTCTAATCAGTCTGGCCAGAAGTTTATCAATTTTATTGATCTGAAAGAACCAGCTTTTGGTTTTAGTGATTTCCTCTATTTTTTGTTTTCTATTTCATTGATTTCTGCTTTGATCTTTATTATTTTCCTCCTGCTGCTTACTTTGGGTTTGATTTGCTCCTTTTTGCTGTCATTTATCAGGATTTTAGCAGGTAGCAGAAACAAATGCGTGGATTCATGCTATGCTTATCCAGAAATCAGAGATGTGATTTGAGAGAAAGAGGTGATGAACTCATGTAGTCTGGTTTTCTGGCTCTTTTTCTTCTTTTTTTAATGGAACTGCCATTTGTAGATTCTCCTAGCTAAAAACTTTGAAGTTAGTATTTAAGAATGTTGGTTCTGCAGTTTGACAGACTCTGGATTTATATCCTAAGGGATTTATATCCCTTCCTAGCTATAAAGTAATTAAATGTCCCTGAGCCTCAGTTTGCTCATATGTACAATGGAAATAACATCATCTTTCCTTACAATGAGTTAACCATGTAAAGCTCCATACCTGACCCATAGAGCTTGACAAACATTAGCTATTATTTACTCTTTCATTATTTTTTATCACAAAAATCTATCCTACCCTAAAGACCACTTCATCATTTAAGGACTTTTTTTCATGTTAACCCCCCTGTTAGATAAACCAGATTTCTACTGCTCCCCTCAAGAGTTTGGTAGCTAAATACTAAAAGCTAGCTTTTGCTTTGTAACAAATCACTCTAAAATTAGTGCTTGAAACAAAATTTTTCCCCCTTATGTTTCTATGTATTGGCTGGGCAGTTTTTCTGGTCTAGGAACATTCAGAGCTAGATGATGTAGGTTACCTTCATTTGTATGCATTGTGACTGGTTCAAGGTCAGCTGAGACTCAGCCATTTATCTCTAATTATCCAGTAGGCTAACCCAGGCTTGTTCATGTGGTAGTAGAAGTATTCCCAAGAGGAGGAGAGGGCAAGTTCTGATGACCAAACTTCTCCCACCTTATGAACCAGTGGACATTTTGTGCTTGACTTCCCTAATTTTATGCCAATTGTTTTCCCCTTATAATCATTTGCAAACACTTTATACTCATGTTTTCTGACTATATATGAAAGGTATCTTTGAATGTGACGTTTTATCTCGGCCAAGATAGGATATGAGGCAAATAATTAAGAAAGAAAAATCTCCGGTTCTGATACAAGGGGATGCCTAGATAACCTGCCTAACCCCTCTGGGACTCGGTCCTGCCTTGGCTCTGCCAGTTCTCTCTGACCTCAACTCCTCCCTCAACCTAGGCAAGAGCCTGAGCCTCCGAATCATTTGACAGCCCCACTCCACCCACTACATAGGCTCTGCTCTGCCACCTGCCAACACGCCAACCTACCCTTCCTCCAAGTCTGCCCCACCTCCACCTCAGCACAGCCCCCTTACCCCATGGGCACAGCTGATCCCCAGCTCCAAGCTTCTCCTTTCTTGCTGAGCTTCCATTCCTCTGGTGGGTAAGGGCCAGCTCTGGAGATGCAGGAACAGCAATCCCCACCAGTCACATAGCCTGTGAGCTTACTAAATAATGCAAGTAGCCAGAGGATTCAGTGGGTGGAGCTGATGAGTGAACGGATCCTACAAGCAGAGACCCATCCCTTAGTCCAGATTGGATGAACTGTGCAGGCTGGGTGAATACAGGGCTAAGGTGCTCTCCTATGGCTCAGCCCTGTGCCAGCAACACCATCTGAATAGGTGCCTGTTTTCTGCCTGGAGGGACTATGTCTTATCCAAAACCCTCTCTCTGGAAGACAAGAAAACGCCAGTACACCCTCAGGGACAAGCCGTCGAGGCTCAGCCAGTTTACCTGCCTCAAACTGGCTCAGCTCTACAGCTGATGTGTGACCTGGGTGCTTTCTGGTTTTGTGATCCACATGTGATGCTCCAGAAAAAAGTAAAAATGTCTCTAACTCTATTTATCAGATTTGTGGGGGGGAGGAGGAGAGGACATATAGTTATGTATTTAGATACATAAATCTAACTTATTTAAGTTAGGACCTTTTACTCTCCTTATGCTCCACATATAAAAATAATGTGTTCATGATTAGAAAAAATTCACAACATAATGAAGAAAATAAAGTTCCCTTCCTCAATGAGCCCCCACAGACCAACCCCCAGAGGCAACCATCGTTAACCATATTTTTATTTATCCTTCCAGAAATTTTCTACATGTGTGTAAACATCGATTTGTATAACCTCATTTTACACAAATGAATAGGATATTTTAAAACATACTTAGTATTTATGTCATTTATAAGTTTTTCCACATGGCTCTATGACTAGATCCCTTCAAAAACACAGATAGTCCCTGATTTAGAAGCATGTGATAACCCAAAAACTTAATTTATAAAAAACCTTTCTGAAACTCAAAACACCTTTTCAGGTTGCTCAGGTCATGATCTCAGGGTCCTGGGATTGACCCCTGCATCAGGCTCCCTGCTCCGCAGGAAGACTGCTTCTCCCTCTCCCACTCCCCCTGCTTGTGTTCTCTCTCTCGCTGTCTCTCTCTCTGTCAAAAAAATAAATAAAATCTTAAAAAATAAATAAATAAAAACTGTTAACATTGAATAAAAAAGCTTTCTATATCTTGAATTTCATGAATTAATGAAGAATCTGAATAGAATTCTCAAGTGATTTACAAGGCAGCAGAGGTGGGATAACATCGTGTTACATCCAATCCCACCTTTTTTGTCAGCACAACATAAACACACCTTGACTCAAATTTGATTGGTTAGTGTGGTGGGAGTTCACTGGGCAAGCGGCTCCCTCCATCAAAAAATAGAGTAGATCACTGAATTTTTACCTCCTGTGGATACTGAAAAGGCTTTTCTTATGCCTGTTCACAGTCACATGCACTGACCTAAACCTTGAACCCTCTGTGAGTTGCACCTGCTGTAACCTACAAAGGTGGAGAAGGGGCAGGGAGTAGACTAGAGAGAATGCTGGAGAGTCACTTGATGACTACCTATATTAGGAGCCTTATTTTAACAGTAGCAGAAAATCCCTGTCATATTGAGCTTTAACTCTTCTGACTTGCCTGTTCTCTGTCGTAGAGAATAATTTCAGGGCATGACTACACTTTTCTCTTCTTATAAAAAAGAAATGCAGAGATTTTCCTGAAGCGTCTGGGCTGAATCAGGAAAGAAGGTCAAAAAGTGTGAGAAAGGGGTTGACCTGCTGATTGTACACACAGGCAAGGAAGGCAGTTCGTGATATATGTGCAATCCTAGAAGGGAAGGCCAGGTGGAAGGAAGATGTTGCCCTGAGCATGTGGCTTCATGTTGACTGGGTCCTTAAGGTGAGGGCACTCTGTGATATCTCCCCTAGCAAAGCATCCTATAACTTGCTAAAAGGAGTCCTTTAAAAAAAATTCTGTAATAAACAAAGAAAACAGAGGCTATCCATACCTTGTATTTGAAGGACCCCTTGGCTCCCCTGAGTCTGCTTGTCCAGGCAGGTGAGCCACAGCACAGTGGCAAAGAAAGGGTATCAATGATGACGGGCACAATTAAAATATTATCTACATTTGTAGACCACTGAAGTTCAGAAAATACTTTCCCAAGTATTATCCTTGTAACAACTCTGTGAGGGCAGGGATTTGGAGATGGGTGCAGTGACTTGCCCAAGATCACACAGCTAGCACAAGGCAGAGCAGAAAACGGCACTTGAAGTTTCTGAGGCTAAATTCAGTATTCTCCACATTTCCCATGCTGCTTCCCAGGAGGTTCCACAGAGATCTGGTAGGAAAAGGCATTTCTACTTGTATTCCTCCCCGTTCTTTATTTAGTGCTTGGATTCCCATGAACGTCACTCTAAGTGTCCTGCACTTATTAAGCACATGAAGCTGCTGACCCTCAAATAAACCAGCATGGTTTGCTGCGTATCTGCATCTGCATGGGGGAGACAGCAGAGCCACGCTGGGAAGGGAGCCAACTCTGGGGCCAAACTGGGTGGGTTGAAATCCTCAATGCATGGCTGACCAGCTGTGTGAGCTTCAGTATGTTACTTAACCTCTGATCAGTGTATGAGAAGCATGTAGCCCGGTGCCAAGGACATGATAGAAGTTCACTAACTGATACATATTTCACTCTTATTGAGTCTTCACCTACCTTCTTTGGGACTATTATCATAAAATGAAAACTACCAACAAGAGGTTGATTGGTATCTTCAATTCCACTCTCTTCTTTCAAAAAAAAAAAGTCACAAATACATAAACAGAGTGAACACCTTGTATATACATGCTCATGGGTCTGGCTAATGAGTCTATCTGGTTGTGCACAGCCTCCACATGCTGAAATAATCCATCCTAGCCCTTAAGCCAAGCTACAATTTAAAAATTTAATAAATGGCACTCATCCTCTAATCTCTTCCTATATGTGATTGACAAGCATCAGTGGAAGCATCTTGTGGAAGTTACTGTTTTGGAAAGCTGGGGTAAGTGGGCTGAAAGCCAAAATTACCTGAACAGCTTGAATTCCTGGAATTTATTTCCAAGTTAGTGAAAATAATCAGTTATCAAGGCCTCCCCCTACTGGCACCAAAAAACAAAGGCTAAAATTTAAAGTAGATAACATTTATGCATAGTAGAGTATTGTGTCCCTTTCTTCTTCTTCTGTTAAAGCTCCCACAACAGGGCGCCTGGGTGGCTCAGTTGTTTAAGCGACTGCTTTCGGCTCGGGTCATGATCCTGGAGTCCCTGGATCGAGTCCCGCATCGGGCTCCCTGCTCGGCAGGGAGCCTGCTTCTCCCTCTGACCCTCCCCCCTCTCATGTGCTCTCTCTCTCTCATTCTCTCTGTCTCAAATAAATAAATAAAATCTTTAAAAAAAAAAAAAAAAAGCTCCCACAACAAAAGGAATATAAGACTTACTTCAAACTATTTGTCTTTCTGGGGGATGGAAGTTCATGACTTAGAGATCCAAATTTCCTTACAACGGGACACTGAAAATACATGTGTAGAGACAAAAGCTCACACAGGGGATTCAAAGATTGGGGAAGAGGCTTAACATCATGTTAAATGGGAAAGAGCTGAAGGAAATGAGGGTGGCTCAGCAGAGACAGGACCGAGGGGTAGGGAGCTGGAATGGTATCTGACAGGCTAGCATGGGAGCATGATCAGCCTTATGCCATGTGGCCCCACTAGAGGGTGGAGTTACCAGAGAACAGATTTTATCTCACAGAAATGAAGAACATTTTAATAATGAGCACTATCATACATAAGGAACTACAAAGGGCAGGGGTGAAGGATCATCACTGACTGTGAGTGGGCAGAGAGAACTAAACTGGATTATATTTAGGATTTTAGTTCTAAAATCCTGAGAAAGTATGTTAAAACTCCAAACAACTGAATAGTCCTGTTGCTAGAAGGCTGGATGGTATCATCCTCAGACTATTTTTTCAATATTAAATATCAACATTTTGTGCTTCAAGCCCTGATTTAGTCTCAAAATAATTTTAAGAAAAAAGACATCAAAATCAAAATAAAGGGTAGATCATACCAATGTCAACTTCCTAGTTTTAACGTTATACTACAATTTATATAAGTTACCATAGGAAGAAGCTATGTGAAGAGTATACACGGCCTCTACACTATTTTTTGCACCTTCCTGTGAATCTATAATTATCTCAAAATAGAGATCTTTTAAAAATCAAATTAAAGATACTGCCCTGAGAGGTTCTAAGTAACCTCCAAGACAATCCAGTTTGGTTCAAGAGTGCAGTGTCATCAGCCACAAATGACTCTGTGCAAGTATCTACAAGCAGCAGGGCTCATTTCAAAACCATGATCAATCAGCTATTAAGATTTACAATTGTGATTAGGAAAGCCTGTCATGTTGACAGGTGTCTAATTTGGTTATGCTGATCGTAAATCTTCAGTTATCTCAGATCACATCATCAAAATCACCTATAGGCAATACATTCTTACAACTGCTTCTACATCATACTACACAGGAACCATGTACAGACTTAATTACTATATTTATCTAACTGTAACACAATAATGCACTCATATCTTCCTCCTCCCCTATGACTTAAAACAAGAACTGCATCTTGTTTTTATCTCATTTTATCACCAAAACCTAACCCATAGTAGGTTTTCAGTAAATACTCATAGAATAAATAAGAAATAAACCAGTAATTATTTTCTTGGACTTCTGGGACTTTCTTTGACTTTCTTTTCTGATACAAAGACATCCAAAGAAACATCAGAGGCCTTACTTTGGAATCAGGATTAAATATATGTATACTATATACATACATATGTGTGTATGACAAAGTCTATAAAACACAGGGGTTTAATCTCTAAAGATCTTTATAACCACTTGTTTTTGATCTGTTAGATTCCTAAGACATTGTTAATTCAGTTTGATTTCTTTTTTTTAAGAATTTATTTATTTACTTGACAGAGAGCACAAGCAGGGGGAGTGGCAGGCAGATAGAATGGGAGAAGCAGGCCCCCTGCAGGGAGCCCAACATGACACTTGATCCCAGGACCCTGGGATCATGACCTGAGCCGAAGGCATATGTTTAACCAACTGAGCCACCCAGGTGCCCCAACTCCGTTTGATTTATAATAAAATAGAGAGGTCAAGCTTTTCCAGACAGGAAAACCAATATGAACTGTTGAACAGATCCCCTGAGCTTGTAAGTTCCTGCTAGAATGATCTCTGCCCAGTTTTACCAAGTGCCAAAAACAATCCACTTCTTTCAGAAATCACTGAGATATCATCACCTTTGGATTCTTCAATATTAACCAAATGAAAAGCATATGGAAATTGCTCTAAATTTCTCTAAATCTGTTTATTAAAAATGTTTTTCAAATAAATATTTTGAACAACCATAATCAATCAAAGCAGTGAGATCACAAAGTGTTGCTTCTTTCTGCAAAGAAGGCACATCATTAGCTTGTATAGTTAATGCAACAGCCACATCCAAAGTCAATTAGGCTGTTTTAAACACATGATGGATGCTACTTACGATCCCAGAGACACCAAGGACTCCTCAGGGTCAGTCATCTGAACAGGCTCCGAAGCCGGCTTGATCCTTAGAACCTCTGCAAAGCCATCGCCAAACCAGCAAGTGATGTGCGCTATGTCTACAGTAAAGTAGAAAAGGCGGTCCTGGCAGAGCTTCCGTCGATATACAGACCGAGGGTCAGCTGACAACACAGCCTCAATGGCATGCCTTGCTTCCTCTGCTGATTGAAAATATTTAAAGGAAGGCTGACTGCCATCTGCAATGAAAAGAATACAACTTAATGCTGAAAATCATGCAGGTCAAATTTCATTACAGTGAACTTCAATGTGGAGTTTGGTTGGTTCCTTGATGATCACTTGAACTGGGTTTGGCAATCTACTCAGTTGTTACAGAGCATGTCACTTTCAAGTGGTATTTACTATCATTAGATTAAACCTATGCGTACCCCAAATTGTCATTTGCTGAACAAAATCTTCTATGTTCAATGTCGACTTTAATTTGATTCCTCGTCATTTTCTTCTCAGAATGGAGTAGTAATTAAGTCTGTACAGGGTCAGGGAAATGCATAACAGTCCCAGCACTCTCAGAAAGCCACAAGAAAGACAACTAAACCCACATAGGCCCAAAGCACCAGCTGTAGGCAAGGCACGGTGTCTCAGAGAGCTGGTATCACAGCCCTACTTAAAAGTAACACCACATTCCCTAAGGAACAAGGAAATGGGACAGTCCTTCTGAAAGAGTAAAATAGGTACTATGAGAAAGTTAAATACTGTGACTAGCGAACAGGCCACCCCAAACCACCAAGGTGCATATTTCAGGTAAACAGATATACACCCTGTTAAGTGGCAAAGCTTCCTACATATCATCATGAATGTATTTTAATTTTTAAAAATACAGTATGTACAAAACTTAAATAAAAAATTAACTGTGACTTAATTTTTAATAGCTACAATATAACATACATCCAAATGAAGGCCAGGTATGTGCTTTAAATAATGTTGTTCTTGTTCAAAATAGCATCTGCAGTGGTGGTGGATCTTTATTCTTCTGAAAGTAAATTCAGTTTTTAGAAAACAGCCAAAAATCACTTGGGTTATATCCAGTAAGTTCGTAAATAAAGCCATGAAGTTCAATCTTTGGTCAAAAACCAAGGACTAATTCAAGTGTTGATCACATGGAATCCTTAAAAAAAAAAAAAAAAATCCCCACCAAGGACCAAGTATGCAGTGCTAAAATTCTTTTATTGCATGGCTCATGAAATGACTCCAGGGCCACTCAAAAAAGAGGAATTCCAAAAACATCACATTCTTCAGTAACAGTGTAATTGGTAAAAGTTCCAGGCCTTGGCGTGGCTGTTCATTTGTAATAGGTGCCCTTCCCTCACTTCTCTGCCTACTTAATTCTTCCAGACTCAGCTCAAATACTTTTTCCTCCAGGAAGCCTTCCCAGATTTCCTCCCTGCGCCCCAAGTCATAATCTTTCTCCCCCTCATGTGCCCACAAGCACTCCATTCCAGCGCCAATCCCCCCACCCCTACACCAGCACACCGCCACCATTTCAGTATCTTTTATCTTTTCTAGACTCTAAACCTTCTGAGGTCATTTCTTATTTCTATATTAACTCCAAATTCTGCTGGTCTCAATCAGTCCCTGTTTTATAGTTACATTTCATAATTTCTCTTTTTAACGATTTTTTCGAATCAACAAGGCACATTATAACCTCTCAGACACACAGCACTATAGTTTGAAAAAGATAAATCTTTCCAAAGTAGGAAGCATTCATTGATAACTGCAGGCCAAAGGGTAAGTATAAATATAAAGTATCTTCTAGGCGGCACTGCTTTCTTTGTTCTATCACAAAAACCTTTTAAAACTGACCTTCCTCCTCCCATCAACTGTATACAATGATGAAACAACTTTCATAAACAAAACTTTTTAAATAAAGAGGTCAAGTTAAAAATCAAATGCTTTGTTTAAACATAAAGCCTTTGGAAAGAATGAGAAACACACTGTGGAGTGGCAGATGAAATAAGACATATCCCTGGCAACTAACTGGCTACTTTTTACTGGACTCACTGCAGCCACCTTCCTTCATTCCAGATTGCTGCCTCGGATCAGCTATGGGCTGGGAAAACCAGGTTACAGTGTCTGTTAAAAACCATGTGTTAAAGTACACAAGCTCCAAGTAAAAGCCCAGTGGCCTCTCTTCTACAGTGAAGGGCAGGTCTCTAGTGCTAAGACTTGTTATGGGGACAGTTACTGTGCTAAGAGACTCTTCCCTTTTACCCCTAGGCTCTGTGCCATAGGGAGAGCTATCAGCTACCTGATAGTTAGAATAAGATGGGATACGTCTCTAGTCAGATAGTAAAACAGATAGTAAAACAGATGAAAAAACTTAACCCAAGTATAGAACAAGCACAATTTAGCTTCTGAATGCTGTTTGAAAACTCCAGGAACTACTGTAACAGATTGACAAGAGGCCCTAAATCATGAGCCACCTCGTGAGGCAGCAACCATTCTCAGCAAACACTTTACTGAGTGTCTGGGACTCACTGTGCTGAACAAGGTGCATCGTCAGATGGTGCTGCTGCCCAAATATAATTTTACATTTCTTACCACCAGTCATACTGACAAACACTCCATATAACTGCCCTCAGAAATACCAAATTTGGCTAAAGCTCTCATTCCGAAACAAGAGACAGAAAGTACCTGGTCCACTTTCTGAACTGAGGCGCTCAAGGTCCATCTCTGCATGAGGGGTGAAGCGGACTTCCAAGGTGGCCACAGGGGCTTCTCTCACCCAGGCTGGGACCACGCTGCGGCGGGCTGCACCGGCCATGCTGGAAGGGCAGGGGGGAGCCACGGGTGGCATCTCTGCACTATTTCCTTGTGTGATCACTGCTTCTTTCCCTCTCTTTAGCCTCTTTTCTGTACCTTCCTCTGAAAAGCTCTTCTCAAGGCAATATGAGCCAATTTGTTCTTCTGCCACATTCAGACTCTGATCACGTCTTAATTCTAAACCCAAATCTGCTGCTATGTCCCTGTGCTGAGGGGAGTTTTGCTGGATTTTTGCTGAGTTATCATGTTTCATATAGTTCTCTCCTGAAGTTCTGTCTTCAGGACATTTAGGTTTCTCCTTAGTGTGACTACAGGCTTGTGGTTTATCACACCTTGAGAGCTGTCGCTGGTCACAGCTGTCAGTCTTGCCATTAGACCGGGATGTGTTTTGCGGTTTATATTGGTTATTCTGTAAATTAAGGTCCTGTAGGGGCTCAATCAAATTTTGTGGCGAGTCATACTCAGCTATGTAGGGCTTTATGTCTAGGACAGGTGTGCCATGAATCATGTCAATTCCAGAAAGATATATAGCTCCACCTATAATGTGAAAAACACATCCTCTTAGAAATCTTAACAATGAAGAACAGTGCAAACAATTAAGAACCAACACCATCTGCCTATGCCTCACCAAGCTTAACTCACAATTCTCTTACACACCAGGCTCTCTTATACTGGTGCCAACACACCCTTTTCATTCTACCTGGAAACCCATCCTCTTCTTCACCTGTCGAACTTCTACATGCTCTTTAAGGCTCTTCTATAATACCTCTTCTACAGAGCCTTTCTGGCTCTTCCACACATAAGCATTCTTTCCCCTGGGTTCAACAGAGAAACCTATGTACAAACCTCTACTACAGCCCATTCCACATGGTCTGGCAATGACCTAGTTGGTCTTTCTCCCTAGACAGTGAGTAGGCCCTTGAGCACTGACTCATCTTTGCATCACTGGGACTTCTAACTCTGTTCCAGGCACATCAGAGTCCTCAATATATCTCCGTGGAATCAATGAGGATTTCCACTGTGGCAAACAGACACTAAGGTGGCCCCCAGAATGCCCACTTGCTGGTGTTGACATCCTTCGATAATCTCCATCTTTCTTTTTTTTTTTTAAAGGTTTTATTTATGTATCTGAGAGAGAGAATGGGAGACAGAGAGCATGAGAGGGGAAGGGTCAGTGGGAGAAGCAGACTCCCCGCTGAGCAGGGAGCCTGATGCGGGACTCGATCCCGGGACTCCAGGATCATGACCTGAGCCGAAGGCAGTCGCTTAACCAACTGAGCCACCCAGGCGCCCCATAATCTCCATCTTTTGAGTATGAGATGGTATCACTCCAGTGACTATGTTACCTTATCTGAGACTCCTGTACCTGCAGGCAGATTCACTCGAGAGATTCTCCTTGTGCTTGATGAAGTAAGCAACCACACTGGGAAAGTCCATGTGGTAAGGCACTGCAGGAGCCTCTAGGAGCTGAGAGCAGCCACCAGCCAACACCCAGCAAGCAGTTGTGGCTCTCAGTCCCACAACTACAAGGAAGTGAATTCTGCCAACAACCTGAGGGAGGCTGGAAGCAAATTCTTCCACAGTTGGGCTTCCACGTAAGAACTCATCCCAGATGACACCTAATTTGCAGCCTGGTAAGATCCTAAGCAGAGGACTGGCAAAGCTGTTCCCATACTTGTAAACTCATTATTATGAAACATAACAATATTTCAGAAAGATAATAAATGGGTATTTTTTAAACCGATTAAGTAGGGGAGCCTGGGTGGCTCAGTCAGTTAAGTGTCTGCCTTCGGCTCAGGTCATGATCCCAGGGTCCTGGGATCAAGCCCCACATCATCCAGCTCCCTGCTCAGCAGGGAGTCTGCTTCTCCCTCTCCCTTTGCCCCTCCCCTTCCACTAGTGCTCTGTCTCTCACTTTCTCTCAAATAAATAAAATCTTTAAAAATAAATAAATAAATAAATAAACTGATTAAGTGTGTGGTAATTTGTTACACAGCAATAGAAATCTAATACATCCATCAAGACTCAAACAATTAAGCAGAACATAAGTCACCATTGCCAAATATTAAGGACAGGTCTTTTGTCTCACTTATACAGCTGCATGTCCAGTTCCTGCTACTGGTGCAGAGTCTACTAACTTGATTCTTGGGAAATTGGCCAAATGAGAATCAAAAAATTATATGTGATCACATTCTCTGTCTCCATTTTAGAAAACAAGACTAACAAAGGACTCTGATTTCTAAAACATGCTCACTGTGAATGAGCCTGGAACTTTGGAATAATGACTTTGGACTTCCTAACTAATGGATATGCCTAACAATGTCTGCAGAAGGAAGTATTGTAGCATATGTAAAAGTTCATGGGATTTAGAGTTATACAACCACCTGGCTGGATGCTATTAGGTAATATTATCAAACATCAAAGAGCCTCAGCTCCCTCATCCATAAAAGGAGGACTGCTACCCTATCAAACCCAAAGAACCACTGACAGATAACATACATAAATGCTTTTTAAAAACTGTAAAGCACCACACAAACACTAGTAGTCACCATAACACTTATTTGTTAAGAATGTCTATAGTGTTATTGTGTTTGCCTCTTACATTTCTAATCTGTTTACCACTATACCCTCAGCACCTAAAACAATGCCTGGCACATATACACTGCTCAGAAAATATGTGTGGGCTGCACAAATGATCATAAAATGTTTAGTACTGTTACCCAAGCTGGTTGGCCATCACAAACTGATAAAAGCTCAAGTTGGACTGGCTACAGAATTTTCCTGGAAAATCTATCCAAGGCTAGGCTGAATACAACCCAGGGGAGGTAGTTCAAGTTCTGGCAAAAAACAAGCAAAATAACTGGTCTTACCTATTTAGCACTAAGTAACCTGAAAAGTACTCTTAGAGCTTTTGTCTCATAAGATCCTTAAAATACTATGGAGTCTCAGAGAGGGCAGGTCCTACTCCTTTGTCCACTTTACAAACAAGCAAGCTAAAGCCTGGAATGGTCTCCTGACTCCCAGTCTTCTGTCTCTCCAACAAATGTGCTTATTAGGTCAGAGTGATTCAAGAACAGGATGCCTTACTAACAAACAAAGCAAACAAACCAAAACTTAAAGATACAGAGAACAGATCAGTGGTTGCCAGAGGGAACAGAGTAGGGAGATAGGTGAAATGGGTAAAGGGGTTCAAGAGGTACAAACTCCCAATTATAAAATAAGTCATGGCGATGTAATGTACAACACAGTGACTACAGTCAATAATACTGTATTGTATATTTGAAAGTTGTTGAGAGTAGATCTTGAAAGTTCATACCATAAGAAAAAAAATTTTTGACTATATGGTGACAAATGATATCTAGACTTATTGTGGTGATCATTTCACAATGTATATAAATACTAAACATACTGTACACTTGAAACTAATATGTCAATTATACTTAAAAAAAAAAAAAAGAATGGGATGCTGGGACACCTGGGTGGCTCAGTCGGTTAAGTGTCTGCCTTCCTGCCTTCGGCTGAGGTCATGATCCCAGGGCCCTGGGATCAAGTCCCACATCGGGCTCCTTGCTCAGTGAGGAGCCTGTTTCTCCCTCTGCCTGCCGCTCTCTCTGCTTGTGCTCTGTCTCTCTCTCTCTCTGTCTCAAATAAAAAATAATAATAATAAATAAAATCTTTAAAAAAAAAAAAAAGAATGTATGGCTCAGTAAGTAGGCTGTATCTGAATACACAGGTAAAACTAACCTGGTATTCTACACAGGTACTTCCACAATCTGACAGGTGTTTAAATGTTATTATAGTGAGATTCATTGCAGACCCTCTGACACATCAGAGTTAACAACTGTACTACAGCCACAGTGCATGTCCATTTCCTCAAAGGTGCAAGGAAGAAAGAATACAACACCACCCTATGTGTTTACTGTATCTACACATACAACCAGTTACTGTGTGTTAATTCTGAAAGTGTCCAATTATTTTTGAATAATTTGGTATTTATTGTATTCCAAGTCAGAGAAAATTTGGTTACTAATTTAATGATTATGAAATTATACATTATTTTTAAATAATGTAATAGTTTCTAATATATGTGATGATATAATTAAACTCTGAGCATCCTATGAGAGCTGATTTCAAAGGGTAACATTCTTTTAGTCATTTCAGGTTCTTCCATGCCTGGTAGTTCTCAGGGGTTAACACCACTGGTACTCATCTGAATAACAGCCAGTGAATACTATGTTTGTTTTATAAGACTTCTTTTAGATAAGGAAAAAAAAGATAAAAGTAGAAATGAAATTTGTTACCTTCTATCTTTTCCAGCTTGGCCAGAGTCAGTCCTATTGCATTGGGACGATGTGGGCTCCTTGTGGAGAAAACTCCAGTCTTTGCACCATTCAGCCTAGGAGGCTGCACTTTTGCCTTACAGCTCAAATGACCATTTTTGTGAAAGACAAACAAAATCCTATTGAAAATAAACCAAACCACCAAGTAAGAAAAGAACACTAGTTAATTTATCATAATGATTTGATGGTGAAAAAAATTTAATCTTTAATCCCACAAATTAAAGCTGAAAGAATGCTTTTAATGGTATTACAATGTAATCAGTAGGGGAAAAAAAAATGTCATTCTCATTCCTTGAAGGAAGGCAGAGTCTTATCTCTATATCCTTTGCCCCTAACACAATTACTGGCACGTGGTAGGAACTTTACAAATGTTTGTCAAGTGCCTGAATAAGCAGTATTTATGAAGTAAGAGCCTGGGCTGCTATTTGCCAGGCAGTCTACTAGACATTTTTATACTCATTTAACTCTCTTAACAAGCCTAAGATTTGTAATTTATCCCCCAATTTAAGAATGAGGAAATCCAGGCTCAGAAATGTTAAATAACTTGACTGGGTCTTCCTAAGTAAGACAGAAAAGGAGGAAGCCATGAAGAGAAACAGTAACAGATTTGAACTCATTAAATCATTAAATTTATGACTACAAAATGTCATCCCAGGAGAAAATGTTTGCTCCATGTACAATGGACTGTTCCTACAAATCACAAAGTAAAGGGCAACTCATTATAAGAAATTAAGCAAAGAACATGAATTGACAAAAGAGTAAGAAATAGTAGCAACCAAATGAAAAGATGTTGAACCTCACTAATAATTAAGAAATTTAACTGAAAAATAAAATATTGTTTTTCTCAGGGCACCTGGGTGGCTTAGTTGGTTGAGCATCTGACTCTTGATTTCAGCTCAGATCATGATCTCAGCGTGGTGAGATCAATCCCTGCTTGGGATTCTCTCCCTCTGCCCCTCTCCCCATGTGTGTGCATGCTCACTCTCTCTCTCAAATGACTAAATAAATAAAACTTTAAAAGTATATTGTTTTTCCGTCCAACAAAAATGCAGAAAAACTTTAACATTTAATGTTAGCAAGAACGTAGGAAACAGGTCATTTTCATACACTTATGATATATAAATTAAGCTTTTTAGAGCACAATTTGGCAGTAGCTCTCCAAAATTATAAATACGCACACCCTCTAGCTCAATATAATCATTTCTGATACCTACTTGTAAAAATGTACAAGTGCCAAGAATTGTGTCTAAGAAGGTTTGCTACAGCATTACTGTAATAGCAAAATCCATTAACAAGAGATATACCATGGTCAAATCATGGTCTATCTGTATTTCGCAATAAGAGACAGCCATTAAAGCAAAAAAGATAAATCTGTATGTACTGTCATGATATACACTGTTAAATGAAGAAAACATATTCCATTGTTTAAAACAAACACCTAATCCCAATGTGTATGTTTATGCTTCTCTATTAAAAAAGAAAAAGAAAAGGCAAGGTAGGATATACACCAAGCTATTAACAATAAAAATCTCTGAAGAGTGTTGGCGGTGAGAATGAGTGAGAAGAAAAATAGGAAGGATACAAAAATCTTTTTATATAGATCTGGACCCATTTTTTTTATATCAGCCATGTTTTTAATTTAATTAATTTAACCAAGATCATACAAACTAGGTCAGACACATGTTGTTTCTACTCTACCCACATCTCCAAATTAACAAAAACATAAGCTATTTCAGAATAAATACTTAATTTTAGGTCTTCACCAGTAAAATTAGACCAAGTCATACTGGTGATGCTGGAGTGAGGAAAAATGGACAGAGACAGAATTGCAAGTGACAGTAACACTAATATAACACAGGTGCTAATATCGGTAACACTTTATTGAGAGTATCCAGATTTCTAAAGTCTCTTTTGTCTCTTAGGAAGAAAAAACTTAATTGTTCATGGGTCTAGAGCAGAGTCTGCAAACTTTTTCTGTAAAGGGTCACACCGTAAATATTTGAGGGTTTGCAGGCCAACCAGTCTCTGTTGTAACTACTCAACTCTGCCACTGTACCACAAAAGCAGCCATACACAATACACAGATGAACGGGAGTGGCTGTGTTCCCATAAACTTATTTACAAAGATGGGAGGTAGATGGATTTGGTCCACGGGCTGTAGCTTCCTGACCCCTGGTCCAGAAGGTAGAATAATGACCCACAGGCAGAATCGAGATCTACAGATTTCAGCTCAATAGAAGGCATTCCTCACAATCAGAACCAACTGCAAATGGGGCGCCTGGGTGGCTCAGTCATTAGGCGTCTGTCTTTGGCTCAGGTCATGATCCCAGGATCCTGGGATCGAGCCCCGCATCAGGCTCCCTGCTCAGCAGGAAGCCTGCTTCTCCCTCTCCCACTCCCCCTGCTTGTGTTCCCTCTCTTGCTGTGTCTCTATCAAATAAATAAATAAAATATTAAAAAAAAAAAAGAACCAACTGCAAATGGAACGTGCACCCTCAGTGGATCCCAAGCTTCCATGAGGGCATCCAAGTTATGCATACGGTCATGTGTGTGAATTTGGTACAGGAACTCCATGCAATAGTAAGTGTGGTCTGGATGACAGACTCCAAGGCTGCCTTCAACTGGAGTACTTTACTCAAGGGCAAGTTCTGACCCAAAGAACCACTTCTAACTATAAAACAACTTACCAAACATGAGAAAACTGTTCTAAGCCCATCAAGGAATGTTCAGGATTATTAAAGATGCTCCTTCTAATTCTCAAACAAGCCCTCGAATGGGTACAAATAGATGGCTGCCTTGGAGTACCATTCTTGGCTGAGAAACAGGATTCCAAGTAGCCAATTGGTTCAGTTAAAAGATTCCCTACAGAAGAAAAGTAGGTAAGAAATCATTAGTCAAAATGTCAAATAAAGATGTGGGAAAACATGTTTTCTTTAATGCACTGATTTCATAGTTTTAACATCTACCAAGTGTTATGCAACTATTAAAAATGATTCACATATCATGAAAACATATAAATATCTTCAACACTACACACACATTATTATATCCCTTTAGATAGCCAAAAAGAGTGCAGGTCTAAGAAAAACAGGGGACATTCTCAGAAGTTCTACTATGACCATAATTCAAATTCTATGTTACCATTACCAAAGTATGTGACTTTGGTCAGGGCTAAAAGGGTATTTAAAATTGAGGGAATTGGGGCACCTAGGTGGCTAAGTTGGTTAAGCGTCTCAACTCTTGCTTTCTGCTGAGGTCATGATCTCAGGGTTGTGAGATCAAGCCCCAAGTTGGGCTCTGTGCCGAGCGTGGAGTCTGCTTGAGATTCTCTCCCTCTGCCCCTCCCCCTGCTCATGCTTGTGCACACGAGCTCTCTCTCTCTAAAGAATAAATTAATTATTTAAAAAATACTTTAAAATAAAACAGGGAATAACATGCACAAAATTAAATGAGAAGTGTCATAGCACATGCAGGGAACAAGCTATTTTGATTGGCTGGAGTGTGAAAGATAAGGCAAAGAATAATGAAAGATAAGGAGACAGAGGTTGTATACAGACATCCTCATGCTTTTCTAAAGTTTGCATTAAGCCACTGTGTGTTTGCGAAAAGACCTACATCAGTACCTGTTTTTGCTAATCAAAAGAAATCCAAAGAGAATGTTTGCTTTTACCAAAAAAAGGGCAAAAGTGAAAAGTGTTCAGCATTTGTTCTGCAGCAAGCTGTTATAGATGCAGGGTGCCCCCCAAGTAGTGAGATCAGCCCCATCCAGGTCCTTCCCCAGGAACTACACTCAGCATCTGAGCATCAAGCCACCAGAGCTTTGAACTGTGTCTGTGAGGATCTGTGCTTTATTTTGACTTATTTTGTGCATCTACTAGCGATATGTGTCCTGAAGTAACAGAAAAGCCTGAGAGGTTATTTTTGGGGCCTGGGAACACTCAACAATTTTTCCACATAAATTAATGGTAATTGCTTCTTCGCATTATGCCATTTAAGCTTACGAAAAATTTCATAGGAATGATCTACTTTCAGACAGTGGGGAAAACATGTCCAAATAAGGATGCATGCAATTAAAAACAGACATATGAAACAAAGTAGTTTAAGCAATAAAGGGAGTGCATGGGATCATAATCATACTACTAAAATATCTACAGACAGAAGAGATTTCAGGTTAGGCTTGGTCTAGTAGCTCTCTGCCCTGAGAATGTAGGCTCCATGTGGGTAGTGTTTCTATCTTGTCTCCTGCTATGTTCACGATCTAGTACATTCCATGCAAGGGGGTAGGTACTCAAAAAATTCATGTTACATGGAAAAAAAGGATGGTTTAAACTGATTGAAATGGAAAGTGAAAAATTGAAAGAATATAATCCCATTTATGAAAGTTTGCTTATACATTTACCTATTTAAATATGTACCTATATATGTTTAGAAAGCTATTTGGAAGGATATTCACCAAAATGTTAACATTTTGGTAAAATGGATGTGGTAATATGGTAAAAACAGACAATGAGATTTTTGGATTATTTTTATATTTAACTTTGTAATTTGTATAATATTTGAAATTTTTACAATAATCAGAAATCCTCTTTTTTTTCTTCCTAAATAGTAACTCCTTTCAAAAGAAGAAAAGCCAAGCAGCACCAATATAGGTTTAAAGTCCAAGGTATCCACAACTAGCATTTTGAATTTACAAATAACTTTTTTTTTCACATCTCATGAAAACTTTACTTCTTTTAAGAGATGATATACAGACACTCTAGACCATCATTTTATTTCCAGCTTCCATTAATTAAGTCTATCCTACCAGCACAGGTGGTAAGATTATAGGCCTGGTGTTGTCCCTCACAGCACCTTTAGTTACTCTTCACTTATTAAAACTGTATTATTGGCTACATATAAAATATTACATGTAATAAATGTATAATAGAGCATAATACTACGAAATCCTGTGTACCCACCACCCATTCCAAGAACTAGAGCTTTACCAACAAAATGTATCTTTTTATGTTGCTTCTTTCCTATGGCAAACCCATCCTTTCCTCCTGAGATAAATAAGTGCCTGAATGGGATCTTTATCACTCACTTCCTTTAATATAATTTTATCACATGCATATGCATGCCTATATAATACTTCATTTATTTTGTCTTTGAACTCCATAAAAACTGGTATCAAACTGCATGTTATCTTCTCAGACTTGCTTTTTCTCTCAATATTACGATTCTAAGACCCTTCCATACTGTGTATGTTTTTGATGACTTTAAATTTTTTCCAAATATGTTTACAGGCATTCTTTTGTTTATCCTCACCCATGTTCCTGTGGAATAAAAACAGTAAATACCTTAAAGATGAGGAAACTGAGGCCAAACAATTCTGGTGTTCATTAAAATGCCATAAAGAAAAATGGCCAAAAAAGAACCCCTAACCTAATAAGATGGGATCCCTGTGTCTTGTTTTCATTTGTTTAACAAACACTCCAATATCATACAACTGCCAGACATTGAGCTAAGTTTGAATAAAAGAAACAACAAGAACTCTTATCACAGTGGAATTAACGGTTGGGGAGAGTCTCACAATATGTTTCAATATCATGGGAAAAATATGTAAAGCACCTAGTACCACACAAAGTGCTCAGCAAAAAGTGGTTTTCCAAGCTCTTACTTAGGCTTTTCCCTCATTTGTACTAACTGTGTAATAAGGGAAAGCCAACAAGTTATTAATGCTGAGTTTTTGTACACAAAGTTTATCTGTATGTCTTAGTGCTGACAGAAAGTTCAGGTCCTTTTGACCCTCCTGCCGGGACTGTAAAATATAATTCATGTCCCTAGCACAGGTCCCTCCCTTTGTTAAAATACTCTACACCAATACTCCAGACTCTGTGTTCCTTAATCTTATGCTACCCTCTAACTAAATTTTCCATGTTTCCCACACTGTTAACAGACATTATATATATATATTAAGAATTTATTTATTTATTTGACAGAGAGAGAGAGAGCAAGTACAAGCAGGGGGAACAGCAGGCAGGGGAGAAGCAGCTCCCCACTGAGCAAGGAGCCCTTTGTGGGGCTCGTTCCAAGGACCCTGGGACCATGACCCGAGTTGAAGGCAGCCGCTTAACTCACTGAGCCACCTCGTATTCAAGGTTCTCTACAATCTGAATCCAATCAACCTTGTACCATCCAGTATTTCAAACTTATAGCTCCCCAATCTGGTGCTATGTAATAGACCTCTGAGCCCTGCTCCTTCCTGCCTGTCAAACTATTAGGCCTGGAATCTAGCACCGCGCAACAATTTTTAAATGAGCACAACCTTTGACAAGTAACAGTAATTTCAGTAAATTTAATCTAAGTTAAACATAACACGCACAAACATTTTAGTCTTAAGAATTTTCCTCACAACAGTGAAAACTGGCAGTAACTTAAATGCCCAACAATAGGGAACTGGTTAGTTAGAACACATCTCTAAAGCAAAATAATGTGCAATCCCTTAAAACTATTAACGGCCATAGATTTATATGAAACTTAAGTTTTAGAAAGAAGTTATGAAACAGTGGGGTCACATAATCCATTTTTCCAGCGTGCATGCACTGAAACAAGTATGGAAGGTAGGCACCAGGATACTAGCAGTGCTTTTCTCTGGGTGATGGCAGACATTTTCTTCCATTATGTCTTCTAATTTCTAAAGTTAATATTCCGCTCTATATAATGAGGTGAAAATAAACTCATGCCCATCTTTCCAGGCCCAGTTTAAACAGATTTCCTGTCTCTTCCCTTCGCCCCAGAACTTTTCCACATCTCCCGCCTCACCTCCTACAGCACAGGATGCCTCTCTCTCGGGGGTATTTATTAACTCCTAACCCGCCTAACACCAGCGTTCACATCCTATCTCTCCTACATGAGCAAGAACTCTCCGAGAAAGGCTGTTACACTGCACGTGGTTGTTCCAGCCACAGTGCCAGGCCCAACCCAACCGCGGCTACCAAGAACAGAACAGGAGATGACATCATTCCGCTCGCCTCAGCACAATCACGTGGTCGCAGGTGCACGTGATCCGTGGCTTCGCAATAAGTAGAATAACGCAGTCCGGTTCAAGTTCTCGCATTTTACATCCCTCTCTACAGTCAGGTCAGCGGCCTGAGCCTAGGCCTCTTTTGAGTGCGGAACCGCGGGTTTCTCAGAAATTACCTGTTTCCAGAGCCGGCTTCACGCACCCGCACGGGGTCGCTGTGGGCTGAGGCCCCGGCTCCTCCAAGACGCGCATGGCTACTACTCACTGAGGTGTCGACTCGACGCGACAGGCCTTCCGCTTCCGGTCTCCGAGCCTGGTGCCTGCGCAGTAGCCGCCCTGGCAGGGTGGTGCGGGTCCGAGGCCTGGCGCATGCGCGGGGGGTGGGACGCGCTCTAGGCGGGCGCAGCTGGTGGCACCAGTAGGCTTTCGATTTCCATTTCCCGGCCTCGGTTCCTCTCCCGGACCTGGCTCGCTGTTCCCTGCCGCTGACCCGCTGCGATTCCCTGCCAGTCAGCGACTCAGAATTACCGCGCTTGCGAAGGGGGACACTTCGATGAAGATTTAACGCGCTGAGATGTCTCTCTCAAACATTAATATAAACAACCTACGTGTCCAATGAATGACTCTGATTTTTAAAGAAAAAGGATGTGTATATGCAGTTACCACATAGCACAACGATCGGATGTTAGGAAATTAGAAATTCTTGAGTGGTGGGAATGCACATGATTATTTATACTTCTATGTACTCCCAATTTTTCCACAATAAAAACGATGTTTTGTCAGCAAGGAACCCTAAGTAAGCCTTATTTCACGTCTAATGGGTGGGGAGCGTCACACTGGAATAAGGGTTAAGAAGTGGGGACTTCTTTGTGTTCCATACCACGCGGGAACTGAAGCAAGAATGAAATTGAGAGTCAATATGCCATGTACATGGGAGAGATTGTGATCTTTGTTTCTGGGCAGCTATGAAAAGTTGAGAGCCAACAAGAATCCTGTTTTCATCCCATGCAATGACCAGTTATCCTTGCAGCGATACTATCCCTTCACCTACTTACTTGTAAGGTCATCTCTCCCCTATATCAAGTTTCTCTGTACATATAATTCTGTTTCTGGGGGGTTTTTTATCCTGTTTGGGGTGGGGGGAACATATGGTTTGCAATATGAAATATTCAAAAGAGTGGAAGTCCACAGATTTTAAAAGCTCAACTATGAAAATCTGTTGCTAAACCTTTTCATTTGTCATGGAGTTATAGATCACTAGTAGAAAACAACCAGCAACAGCCAAAGATATAAAGAGAGGGTTGTGGTTTAAAACACACACACTTTGGGGCGCGTGGGTGTCTCAGTCAGTTAAGCGTCCGCCTTCCGCTCAGGTCATGATCCCAGGGTCCTGGGATCGAGCCCCGCATCGGGCTCCCTGCTCGGCGGGAAGCCTGCTTCTCCCTCTCCCACTCCCCCTGCTTGTGTTCCCTCTCTCGCTGTGTCTCTCTCTGTCAAATAAATAAATAAAATCTTTAAAAAATAATAAAAATAAAACACACACTTTAAAATTGATCAAATTCATATATGTGTTCTCTGTCCTCTGTCCATGAAAATTTGGAAAAGAATGCTATTAATCTGTTTCCAGGAGGAATGCCATTAATCTGTTCTCCTGCAGAAACAAGTTTGAGAACAATTGAGCTATATACACTTTATAAAACTGGGGCCGTAATAGCTGCGTTTGCCACTAGATGGTGGTGTTGAAAGTAATGTCTCGCTTAATTTGTGGACAGACTAGTGCGGAAAATGAGAGGTATTTGCCCTCCTGACCCTAGATATCATTATCTAATGACAATCATGCAAAATAACGCATTACCGAGTGTGACAAGTACTGCGATGCAAAGGAGGTTTGGAAACACTGATGAAGCAGCTTGCTACATCTAAATTTCAAAGGTAAATTTTCTTTTTATGGAAAACAGGAACTTAAATATGTAGCACTTTTATTATGTGATCTGAGAGGCTTTTTATTATCCTTTCTAGAGTTATATCTGATTATTTGTAGTTTATAAGGCAACTGTTTATTTGGAGGTGAGACCTAGGAATCTGCCTTTAAAAAAACCTAAATGATTCTAATATAGGTGGTCATCAGCCTACACTTAGAGAGACACTTCTCCTTATAATGGTTCTTAATCTTCCATTTGGATGAAGGATCCCTTTGAAAAGCAATTAAAGCTTTGGGACTTCTCATGCATAATTTTAGATTTAAAAGCATAGGAATCATGGATTTTTAAGAACCACTATTGTACCTATCATGAGAGGAAAGTAGCACAAAGTAGGGGTAAATGGTGGCAAAACTTTTGATTCTGTGACCTCAAGGTTCAAAGCCAAAGAAGAAAACTGGAAAATGTTTAGATGCACACTGGTGCTTGAATGAGAATAGTGAGAAAGCAGAGGTTGTGTGTATACAGGGAGGGGGGTAAGAGGACAAGCAGAAAGGGTCCTAAGAGGTAAAAAGAGAAGATCCCTCTCCTTCTAATGTACTATATGCCTCATTCCATCTACTTCCCCATCTCTTTCACCTTTATGCCTCTGTGCATTGTACATATGCAAGTGTCTTATGGTTCATCTTAATGCAACTCTCTTAGAACATGAAACTTCCATTTACTCTTTTTCCTCTAATGTTGACCCACTCTGGCAGGTGAATTGAGACAAGATTTCTTAAGATTAGACCCAGCATGAAAAGCACTGAAGAAGTTAGATGTGACTTTAGGTGAGTACCCAGCCTCTCTGAGGCTATTCCCTCATCTATAAAACTGGAATGATAATCACTGACCCGCCCATTTCACAGACTCCTGTGCAAATCAAGTAAGTGTATATGAAAATATAAATTCTGAAGTGCCATCCAGATGTAAATGACTATTATATGGTAATGCTGCCCTCAATATGTCACTGGACTAATATAATGGGGTGTGAGTAATCCCTGTATGATAAATATATCCCGGGAGGGAAAAAAATGTAATGTTGTTGGGGGGAGTGTGTGCAAACAGGAGGGAAAAGCATTGTAACCTCCCACTCTACCAGTGGCCCTCAACTGTAGCTGCACATTAGAATCACCTGGGGAGCTTTTCAAATACCCTAAATGCAATGTTGTATCCTAGACTGGATCCTGAAGCAGAAAAATGGCATTAGTAGACAAATAATGAAATCCAAATAATGGTAATGTCACTGTCTTAATTTCATAAGTTTTTATGAATGGACCATGGTTACAGAACATGTTAACATTAGGATAAACAGGGTGAGAGGTATAAACCTCTGTACTATCGTTAAAAGTTTTCTATAATTTCTAAAATTATTTCTCAAAAATATTTAAAACAAAAAAGCAATTTAAAAAATTAATATGTATATGCTTGGATGCCATCCTAGACAGGTAAATCAGAATCTCTGGGGAGGTGTCTGGATGGCTGTAATTTTGAAATCTTCCCCAGTGGTTCTAATGGATCCTGAGGGTTGAGAACCTCTTTCTGCACTGTGAATGCTTGTGAGAACTGGGAGTCTATCTTGTTCTTCGCTGTCTAGCCTAGTACCTAGCACAGTGCCTCTGTACCTATATGGAGAGCTTGTAAAATTGTGTCCTTGCTGAACTAAACCTTTACTTGTAAAAATATCCTTGACTTTGAGTCTTCTGTACTAATAGATGGAAAACTGCAGTTTTCAGATATCTTCCCACCCAGAATAACTCCTATTCCTGCCCCCAGTCTCTTTCATTTTCAGCTAACCCTGACCATTATCACCAGATAGATATTATTAAAATACTAAACCTGCATCGTTCAAAAGTCTTACTTAGTTCCACATTATCTAACACATACTTCTTAGGTATGCAAAATTCTGTCCACTCTAATAATATGAGATTTTTAGCCTGTTAGCCTGCTATTCCACATGGACCATGCATCAGCTCTAGTTTGCATGTAGTTCTCTTGAATATGTCCTGAATTCATCCTTCTCTGTGTCACAATACAATAAAGCCACAATCCTCACCTACAGTACAAATCTTTTCCATCTTTCAAGGCTCCTTGAAGATGTAATTTTTTTAGGTCACTCCAGCAAAAAAAAAAGTGAGTGTTTCCTCTATTGTATCTACTCTTCAAATGACACTAGCATTTACTATTATTTATATTCTGTTTTATTCCCTTCACAAGACTAGATTAAACCCCTGGTAATGGTGAAACGTGTAATAAAGATTTAATATACATTCTGCACAAATACAATATTTAAAAACGAAAAAGAGAAAATCAGAATTCAAACACTCCAGTAAACTGTATTCATCACTCATCACCTCAAAATATCTTTGAAGGAGTCCCAGAACAATTGTTAAAATTAACTTTAAAAGCCTACCAAGTCTGAACAAAATGTTGAAGCTATTGTTACATTGATAAGTGAACAAAGTTTACAAGAAAACTATCACTCCCCCAGATTTTAAGTGTTCAGACAATACTTTCTCTACTTTTAAGAATTAACCAAGGAAAAAATAAATTAAAATAAAGGAATTAACCAAAGAAAGGTTTGTTCTTAAGGGGGGGGATCAGTTATTCAGCCATCCCTTTCCCATTTCTGTCTCTCCCCACCACTATCCTCACCCCAATATACATATACATATACACACACACACATGCACACGCACACGCACATGCACACACTAGCAGGATATCATCTACGTAATAGAGCCTGAAAAAACACCTTCGTTCTCCCAGATATAGTCTATACATGAAAAAAAATCCTTAAAATATTAATGAGTATTGTAGAGATCTACAGTGTTTTGAGAAAATTACACACATAATATATTAAGATGTGTA
Source organism: Neomonachus schauinslandi (assembly GCF_002201575.2). NCBI lineage: Eukaryota > Metazoa > Chordata > Mammalia > Carnivora > Phocidae > Neomonachus > Neomonachus schauinslandi. The sequence goes on from NC_058415.1 coordinate 60,831,933, forward strand.
TTTTGTTGGACAACTATTGATGGTTGAGCATTGTTAAAACAAAACATAACTAAAGACATCATTTTCTGGATGAATTTCTTGAGGAACGTTTGGAATTGCTGGTGTCTCTGGTTCTTCTGCTTTGGGTTTTTCTCTCACTTCTGTAAAATAAAATATGAAAATAGGTTCAATAAATGGTATTGAAACAATTGACTACCTAGAGAAAAAAAACGCTCTACCTCATACCTTGCACAGAAGCAAATTTCAGATGAATTAAAGATTTAAATATTAAAATACCATAAGTGTTATAGGAACAATAAAATGTTTTTTATAATCTTAGGATTAGAAAGGCGTTTCTAAGCAGAACACAGATCAGAAACCTTAAAGGAAAAGAATGACTGGTTTGAATAACTAAATATTAAAATCATGACAGTTTTGAATAAATAAAAATTAAAAATTGGGGCGCCTGGGTGGCTCAGTCATTAAGCGTCTGCCTTTGGCTCAGATCATGATCCCAGGGTCCTGGGATCGAGCCCCACATCGGGTGCCTTGCTCAGCGGGAAGCCTGCTTCTCCCTCTCCCACTCCCTGTGCTGTGTTCCCTCTCTCGCTGTCTCTCTCTCTGTCAAAAAATAAATAAAATCTTTAAATAAATAAATAAATAAAATCTTATCATGTAGATGACAAAAACCACTATAAATAAAGTTAAACCAAAAACAACAGGGAAAATATTTATAACTTATATGTAGGTGAAAGCTTAATAACTATTATATAGGGATTTTTAAAATCAATCCAAAAAAATCAAATTTAAAATGGAACAGGAATTCGAACAGGCTAGTCTCAAAAGAAAAAATTCAAATTTATAACAGTCATGAAATTCAAATTCATGATAATACTAATGCCTAGTAGCAGTAGTCATTTAAAAAGTGGAAATTGAAACAATTCGGTTGTTTGGTTTTGTTTTTTTTTAACCTAACATATAGGAAAAGGTTTTTTATTTTTATTTTTTTTAAAGATTTATTTATTTTAGAGAAGAGGGGGCAAGAGCAGGGGAAGCGGCAGAGGGAGAGGGAGAGAGAATCCTCAAGCAGGCTCCCTGCTGAGCGCAGACCCTGACATGGGACTCAATCCTAGGACCCTGACATCATGACCTGAGCCAAAATCAAGTCAGACATTTAACCAAAGGAGCCACCCAGGCGCCCCAGGAAAGTTTTTAAATGTAATCATATGAAGTATTGGCAAGGGCCTAGAGGAAAGACACATATAAACTCTTGGTTTGTGTGGGTTGCTACAATATTTGTGGAGGTTAGTCTGACTGAATGTATCCAAACATTAAATGTGGGTACACTTTGGCCCAGCATTTCAATTTCTAGGGATTTATCCAAAGAATATAATCAGACAAACTTAAGCTTCCAGTGCCTCAGTTTCCTTATCTATGAAATGGGGATAATATTGTTTTTCTATTAGGGCTTTTAACATTGAATAAAATAATTCACACAAAAGGTTTAATAGTTTCTGGCACATAGAAAGTGCCCAATAAATGTTACTTCCAATGATGTTCATTGAACACTGTTATAATAGTAAAACTTGGCAGCCATAAATGTTCGTCATTTCAAAGATTGGTTGAACAAATTATTGCACATATAACACCATACCATACAACTGTTATGAAAGATGTCATTAAGATGGCCATGATATATATTGTATGTGAAAAAATGCAGGTTACACAATAGGATGTATTCTACTGTCTCACTTGTTAAAACAAAGGAAAACAACCTTCCGGATGAGGATCAGAGATAGGAGATGGTATTAGAGTGGACTTACTCTATATTCACTTACATATTTCTCTCATTTATCATAATGAACATTCCTAATTCATTATTATGAATATTTTCTAATCAGTAAAAAGGGTACATATTTCCATTCGTTTGGCCAGACAAAACCTCGAAACAAGAAAAGCATGAATTAATTTCCCACATTAACCTTGGCAAGAATGAACCTCTTAGAACGGTGCCCTGTGTGGATGAGAGCTGCTTCTCCCACAGGGGCTCCTGTCGGCGCAGGCCCATGCTTCACCTGTCTGCTTTTTACTCTAATTTTTTCAAGGTATTTCTTCAAAACCTGTACCTGTGGGAACCCAACTAACCCCATGCTTTTGTTGCACTCATCTTTTAGCAACAAGAACAAATAAGCTACCAGAGGGATTTCTTTAGAAAACAATTCCCTGGGGAGAACTCTGGTCTGGTAGATTCAGCCCTTACACTGTCTACGGTATTGTACAAAGGGAATCGAGGTTCTCGCTTAAGTCAAACTGAAGAAAGATCACATTGTCTTAAAAGTGTTATGCTTAGGAGAAAGCTTTTCAGGAACAGACATTGAAATAGAGAGGGGTTTTGGCAAACCTGATAAATCCTACAAAAATGAGTTCCTCGGTAACAGGATCATATTTTGTACTTATAACTCCCTTGGTACCTTGTACCCTGAAGTTACTTGCTTTTAGTTTGCTGGAGAATTTTCATTCTCAAGAAAAACTGTATTCCTGAAGCTTTCTTGTTAATTTAAACTTGATTGTTCTTTAAAATATTTTGTACATAATTCATCTTATGTTGGGTTCATTTCACTTCACTGGCTAAAGCTTCCCAGAATGGAAAGTATGTCAAATACCTACTATACACACTTATATTTTCAATTATTTTCTTTTAATTCTTCATAAATGTGCCAAACAGACATTGGTTGGGGGAAAAACATTTTTTACTTGAAACTAGCTAATGACATTAATGATATCCTTTGCGATAACGGGAGATACTCTACGATTGTTAAAGAAGGCTATAAATCACCACTCTGAGGGAGATGTATCTATGTTAGTGCTCTAATTATAAATGGGGAATAAAACCCCAGTAAGTGGCAGTGTCACTGACTTATCCCAATAAAACACCCTACCTCGAGGAAAAGTATAAACATCCTTAGCATCCTCCTGGTGTGCTTGGGGCCCACCTGTTTCTTGGTATGGTTCTGGAAAGCATTCTTCAGGCAGATCCTTATTTTTATATGCCTTAGTAGAAAGATCTTCAGGCCCAGGTGTTTCTTGGTATATTTCAGGTGAACAATCCTCAGGCCCAGGTGTTTCTTGGTATATTTCAGGTGGATATTCCTCAGGAGCAGTCATTTCTTGGACTGTGTTATGAGAGGATGCTTTAGGCACAGCAATTTCTTTGTATGTTTCATAAGAGAAGTATTCAGGTTCAACTGTTTCTTGGTGTGTTTTTGTAGAAAGGTCTTTAGGCACAACTATTTCTTCTGTTTTAGGAAAGAAGCTTTCAACCTCAGCCATTCCTTGATCTGGTTCAGAATTGTATTCCTCAGGTTCAGCTCTTTTTTGGTATGTTTCAAGAGCATACCCTTTAGGCATACCTGGTTTGGGGAATGCTTCAAGAGAGCATCCTTCCAGGTCAGCTATGTCTTCAGGTGTTTTAGAAGGAAGGACTTTGACTACAGCTGTTTCTTGGCACATTTTAGGAAAGAGGGCTTCAGGTTCAGCCGTATCAGGGCACAATCTGGAAGGATGGTTTTGAAATACAGCTGTTTCTTGGCACATTGTGAGAGAGAGGGCTTCAGGTTCAGCCATATCTGGACACATTTTAGAAGGATGGCCTTGAAGTACAGCCATTTCTTGGCATATTTTAGGAGAGAGGGCTTCAGGTTCAGCCACATCTTGGCATGTTTCAGAAGGATGGTTTTGTACCACTGTTTCTTGTAACTCAGAAGAATTTTCCTGATGTATAATGCATTCTTGATCCACTGCAGAAAATTGTCTCTCAAGCACAACTTTTTTGGGAGAGGCTACCAGAGACAGCACTTCAGTTATACTCCTAGGCGGTTCAGTTTCTTTCTCCATAGGTGCCAGTGCTTTCTCCATCATGTCCTTTTTAAATTGTGACTGAGGTTCCTCCTTCGGTTCTGTATTTTGTTGTCTCTTTCTGCCTCTTTTATTTCCTTTTCCTGTCCTTCGCCGCTTGTATTTTTTCTCTCTGTGGAAGATCAGAATTAGTGTCAGCAACGGGGCTACAGGATTGGAAGAAATGCTTTGCGGTAACAGCCCCAGGTCTCCTGCTGCCTGCTGTGTTGCAAGACCATGGACAAATCGCTTAATCTCTCTAGGCCTCCACCTCCTTGTTTGTAAATTGAAGGAGTAGTGCTAGATGTTCTCCATTGTCAGGAGATGAAATGTCCCTCGGGGACTTTTTGTCTCTGACACCTGGCTCACACAGAATCTTCTTGGTGAGTGTAGAGCGCATGTGTGTGTTTGAGAGCATACACTTAAAGATTGGTTATGGGAAAAGTATAACTCATGTTATAAAAGAATAGATTGGCATGCTGGTTTATACAGTAGTCTCTTTGGGTCTAGTCTGTGTGAGTTAGTCCCACTATGCCCTGGGCAAACGGATACAATTGTGTTTCTAGATCTGCAATCCAGGCACAGCTCCTTGTCTGTGCAGCCTGTAGACAGAAGATGTATATCTAATTGCTTATCTAATTCAGCGTCCTGTGTACAGAATCCTAAATAGCCGCGATACATGTCAAATGAGATGTACTGTAAGCTGGGTCAAAAGCTGCAAAACCATTTCTGGAAGTAAAGAAGCCTGGTGGAAAGGCATGAGTGGCCATATTATACCTACTCCAAATTAATAGCTAGATGAAGGATCTAAAAGATAAAAGGATACACATGGAAATTGCGGCCAATGACAAGTTGTTAGGTACTGCCACCATAACCAAATACAGATGGCTAATGCAGATGGGCTGGGGGCTTGGGGGAGGAAGAGGTACTATAAATAAACATTTCATCATTTTTCTAAACCTATTGAAATTCTGTTCCAGGCTACCTGCTCTGTGGAGCCTTTTCTTAGAGATCACAGGCTGAAATGCTCTCCTTGCTCAGGATTTATGATGAGGGTCATGCTTTTAGGTGAGGAACGCAGCCTGTCTCAGACTCTCATTACTTCTGGGGGAATATTCTTACAGTAAATATTTGTATTTCTTTTAGCAAACTAGATAAAACCAGTGCTCTTATGTTTCTGCAGTGCTCGTAATTCCTTGCACACTTAAATGGGTACCCTATTCTACTTTTGTTTATGTTTGAAGATTTCCATAGTTAAATTTTTTTTAAAGGTTGCCTCACAAAAACCAGTTTGAAATAAATTTAAAAAGTTACATATGTAATAAGACAGTCAAAAATAAGTATTAAAATAATATAGAAGAAAATGTTGTGTAAAAATGATAGGATGACACTTCAGCATTTTAGAGTTTCATTCCAAGTAACAAAGGACACAAGATAATTTATAAAGTCCTTATTGTCAGATTTTTAAAAGATGGTGTATGTGACTTTTTCGGGAAACACTTACTTCATCCTAGATATTAAATCCTAAATAATTTGTTAGGTAGATCTCTATCTGAGGGATTCTGAGTTATGTTCCATGTTCTTCATGGTAGTTTTTCAAAAGATGCAAATATATCTATGTGGCCTAAAATTTAATCCAGACTCTCACTGATCAGCTATGTGATCATGGACAAGTCATTTAAACTCTCTGTGCCGTGGTTTCTTCACAGGTAAAATGGAGTAAATGGTATCTGTCCAACTTCAGGTGGTTGTTGAAAGAATTGCATATAATAAGGGCGCCTGGGTAGCTCAGTGGGTTAAGTATCCAGTGCTTGGTTTTGGCTCAGGTCATAATCTCAGGGTCCTGAGATTGAGCCCCATGTTGAGTTCCCTGCTCAGCAGGGAGTCTGCTTCCCCTCACCCGTTCCCCCCACTCATGCACTCTCTCTCTAAAAGTAAATAAATTAATTTTAAAAAAAGAATTGCAGGGGCGCCTGGGTGGCTCAGTTGGTTAAGCGACTGCCTTTGGTTCAGGTCATGATCCTGGAGTCCCTGGATCGAGTCACGCATCGGGCTCCCAGCTCAGCGAGGAGCCTGCTTCTCCCTCTAACCCTCCCCCCTCTCATGTACTCTCTCGCTCTCATTCTCGCTCTCTCTAATAAATAAATAAATCTTAAAAAAAAAAAGAATTGCATATAATAACTTGGATGAATGAATTATTCAACTATAAATTAGTATTCATATCAATACAGGAAGCACAGGGCTTCCTATGAGCCAGGCACTGTTTTGAGCAATTTACTTACTCTGTTATCTCGTATAATCTTCACATCATCCACTTATGAGGCAGATACTATTATTATCTCCATTTTGCAGATGACAAAACCGAGGCACTTTCTTGTTCAAGGCCAATTGGCTAGAAGTGGGGGAGCCACGCTTCAAATCTAGTCATTCTGGCTTTAACAGCCAGGGCTCTCAACCATTACACTCCCCTGCTTCTCTCTGGAACCAATAAGGTTTCACTGTGTGGTATGTTGTAGTAAGAACAGCCCTCAATATTATAGAGATGTGTCACAAGAGCATGGCCAGCCAGCTGCCAAGAGGCTCACCAAGGTGTCATCTACTTCAGTGACTTTTTCAGCCTTGCCCCCGCCCCAACCCAGCAAGCTCAGAAACCCAATTCTATCAGCACACTGAGACTAACTCCATTTATCAGGGATAGAACTCATCAACCAGCTCAGAGAGACTAATATTAAACCTAAAGACCAACTTCTAAGTGAACAATTAGAAAAGCAGAGTCACATAGCAGAGGATGTTTGGACTAACAGATGAATGTAATTCTTTCTCTGTAGCAAGTATTTGAGAAGCCAAGCAATGATCAGAACATTGCTTGGAGAGTATGGAATTAGGGGAGCTGATAGGATATTCTTCAATAGAGTCACCCGCCACAGGACTCGAGTATAGAAGTTTCTGCTATAACATAATATAACGTAATTCCTGGAAAACCTTTCTTCAAAATCATACCCTAAAAGTACAGTGCTTGTGGGGAAAAATAGAGTTAAGGCAAATGACTCAAATCCTGTGCAACTTTTTTTTTATTAAGTAGGCCCAATGCAGGGCTTGAACCCTCAACCCTGAGATCAAGACCTGAGCCAGATCAGAAGTTGGGGGCTTAACCGACTGAGCCACGGAGGCACCCCCTGTGCAACTTTTTAACACTAACAAAAACAATAATGGGTACCCGGGAGATAAATTGAGTAGTACAGACAGGCAGCTTACCCTGGCTGAAGGCTGCCTGGGGCATAGCAAAAATACACAAAACAACAGTGTAAATGCAGGCTTTCAGCTGCTGAGATCATGCAAATGCTGGCGGTGCTCTGAGCCAGCAGGGCTGCCCTTGGGCTGGGCACAGGGCTTGGGCAAGTGCAACCTACATGTGGAGAGCTGTGCAGGGCCAGTCCTGTCCTCTGGGGAAGGAGCCTTGGAGACAGGCTGAAAAGGACCCTGCTTATGCAGCAGCCAAGCTGAAGGCTTTTCCCTTTCCCACCAAAAGTTTTAATTGCATTCCCTTTTGACTAGGAAAAATCTCGAACCAATACAACTTCTATATTATACTGACATCATTCTCCTATTTACCAATCATATGTGAGCTGATTGGTGCTGGAGCAGAATAGCTGGTAACTCAGTCCACTGGGGTGATAGGTGCCCTTTCTCCAGAAAAGTGCTAAAACTTCTAGGTTGTACTTTTTTTTAAAACGATGCCTGGAAATATGTATACCTATTTTATCTTTGCCGTCGGAAGAAACATTTTTGCAGCAATGAAGAAATGCAAATCTAACTGCTAATTTAACAACAACAACAACAACAACAATAATAATACAAGAGTGTTCAGATGAGTGGTTCTCAACTGGGGGCAATTTTGCCCCTTCATCACCCCCCTCCCCATGTCCCATGCCAGGAGACATTTGACAATGTCTGGAAACATTTTTGATTGTCACAATGTGGGTGGGGGAGTGCTATTACTTTCTAGCTGCCAGAGATGCTGCTAAACATCTACGATGCACAGAACAGCCTCCCACACAAAGAATTATCCTGCCCACAGCATCAGTAGTGCCCAGGTTGAGATACTCTGGCTTAGATGGGTGTTGCACGTTGGCTCCTTGGACTCCCTATTTCTATCTCCAAGCATCTCCAAGTACCTCTGTTTTCATACTCCTATTCTAAATGGATGCACTTAGAAGCTGCCTCATTTATAATCATGGTCTTGTACTCCCCCCCTGAGATTACATACAGGTGATTTTGCTTGGAGATTTAAAAACTCCTAAACTCTTTCATCACTTATTTCCATGGTTTACTCCATGGAGAGTTAACGCACTCATTCATTTAGGATTTTACTAATTGAAAGCGTGGAAAACTAACTTGAAGTTCTCCTCAAAGTTATCTCCTGCTCCCAAAAAGATGCTTCTATGTTTATATCACCAGAGTAATAGAACACCAGACCTCTCTACAATATAATTCAACTGCCTGGGGCTTTTATTTAAAAAGAACAGGAATAGGGATGCCTAGGTGGCTCAGTCAGTTAAGCATCTGCCTTCAGCTCAGGTCATGATCCCAGGGTTCTGGGATCGAGTCCCCCATCGGGCTCCTTGCTCAACAGGGAGCCTGCTTCTCCCTCTGCCTGCCACTCCCCCTGCTTGTGCTCTCTCTCTCTCTCTCTGACAAATAAGTAAATTAAATCTTTTAAAAAAATTAAAAGAACAGGAATAAAATTCTGTTCCAACCCCTTTACTAGCTACGTACTTTAGGCAAGAGATTTAACCTTTGAAGACTTGGTTCCTTTTTTTTTTTTTTTTTTTTTTTTTTTT
>NC_058415.1:60840746-60974323 GCF_002201575.2 Neomonachus schauinslandi
TTTTTTTTTTTTTTTTTTAATTTTAAAAATTTTTTTTTTTTTTTTTTTTTTTTTTTTTTTTTGTAAAATAGGGATAACAGCTCCCAATTTATGGGATTGTTGGAAAGATAAACATAGTATGTAAAAGCACTCAGCGCTACTTGACCCACAGCATATACTTGACAAATATCAGTTCCTTTTCCCTTGCAATGATACTATACCCAAAATGCCATTGCAAATTTTGCTTCTCTTGTGCTTCAGCTTTTCTTTTTCTGAGTTGCTCTCTGTTTCGCAAATTCCAAGTTCCAATGACTTCTGTAGGATCAAAATGGAAGTTAGAGGATGCAGTGATAAATTGTGGCATTTATCAGCAAGAGTCCTATGGCAGAGTGGTAGAACCCCTATACTAGGTGTCTGTTTTGTTCCTAGCTTTGGGGGGACAAGGACCATATCTTATTTATCCTTGCACCTCCAAAGAATGCCTAGCAACAAACATTCAGTAAACATTTTTAAACGAAAGGGTCAGTACATAAGTGTGCTATCAACCCATTAATTTCTTCAAAATAATTTTACATATTATAGTAACATAAAAGAAAAAAATTAGCCATGTTCTGCCATCCTTAACATTATAACCCATTTTCATTTTATTTCTCATACCCATCTAGCCCATATATTACACAAATTAGTAATGATAGCATACTATATATCATTATTAATCTAACATTATGTCAGATATATTTTCTATGAGATAGTCCTTATAACTTTAATCAAGTTGATGTATTCCTGTTTGCCCAGTCATTCCACTTGTATTGGTTGTTGCCAATTTTAAGGTTGTTTTTTTTTTTTGCCATTGTAGATCAAATTATAATAAGAATATTCATGCATACAGCTTTTTTCCTTTTGAATTTTTTTCCTTAGGATGATGTTTCTCCAAGTTCTTTGGAAAGTTATCAGAAAAAAGGTTCTGTTGACTTTTTGTTTTTTTGTGAAAAGTTAATGGGTCTTCTTAGAGCCTGTAAAGTGATTACAAACTTGCACTGAGATCCCCAAGAGCCAGAGCATGCCCTTGGACTACAGCACCTTTTGTTCTTAGGACAGAAGTTCTTATGGTGAACTTAGATGGAAGAATATTATACCTTTATTTTTACCTATGTCTAATTAAATTTCCTTCAATTATGAATGTAGGTGACAAACCACAGCAATTTTTGTGCAGTAGGTGACTTTGTCACCAAAAGAAATCAGATTTTTTTCATATTACAATACAGTTGTTTCAGATACCTTAAAATATAATTTATTTGAGATAATATATTTGATTTGATACAATGGTTTTAGACCCACCTTAATATAATCTTGTTATTTAGTACATCCGTAAATAAGCATATATATTGTTGTATCACAATTTTTCATTTTGATAACTGTATCATACAGTTGTTTCCTTTGGAATCCTATCAATTTTATGTATTTAAAATATTTATTTTAAAAAGGGGTCTAAAGGTTCATCAGAATGCCAAAGGGATCCATGGCACAAAAAAGTTTTAAAAACTGTCTCAAGGCCTAGGGTTCTGCAAAAAACGTTTTGAGAAATGCCACTTTAGGACAGACTCGAAACTAAGATTAGTGAGTCAAAAGAATAAGCGACTATTACAGATGTGGCAATAGGTAGACCAGATCTCTTTCCAAAAATCATACCAAATTTACATTACCATAGAAGTATAAGTGTGTACTTGTTTTACCACAACCATCCAATACTGGGTATTTTCATTTTCTTTCACTTGAATATATTATTAATAATTTACTTGCTATCTCCTTGTGTTTCTCTGGCTTACTAGAATCAATGCACTAGAAGTCACCTCAGAAGGTATACAACCCCAATCCTTCCCATCTAAGGTTATGTGAACATACTCAATTATGTCCTTTTTTGGAGCCAGATTCATAAAAATTAGGAAAATAATCACAGCCTCAGTTCTTCCCAACAGTCACTAAGACATCTGAGTGGCCACTAGAGACCTCTCAAGATCTCTTTCATTACCTGGAACATGGTTCTCTTCTTGATGAAGATTAGGTGTCTGATGGAGTTTCAAGTGGGATTGGTCCTTTCCCAAATCCATCTTGCTGTAATACCTTCCTGCTATTTGGTCTGACTTCCACAAGTAACCTTTTTAAAAATATCAAAAGCACCTAACAGTTAAACACACACAGACACACAGGCACACAAATTTACTTGTCACTTAACTTCCCGCCTAAAAGTTTTATCTGGTTGGACCACAGCTGTTGGCTACTTCTACTTTCTTTATCACACTGCACAGGTATGAGTAGGGGGCATGATTAGTCCTACTATCCTCATCCTGTAGCATAGTTGCTAGTTATAGAGGGAGCCCCATGGCCACAGCCTGGCATGGCATAGCCTCTGGTAGAACAGCCATTTATTTCTGTCTGCCAAAAAGTACCTGAGTCTGATGGCCCTTTTTCCATATGGAAGTGACATAGTGTAGAAAGAACCCTAGGTCTAGGACCTAACCGGTCCATGTCCTAGAATAAGTCACCTCCCCTTTCTGTGACTCTTTCCTCATTTGCAAGGTGGGTAAATAATTCCTGACTTGTCCACCTCACACAGTTCTTGGGAAAAAGTGAAAATAATGAATGTGAACATTATGAAGATGTGAAATTAATCTTACATGATTTTCCTGCATATGGCATTCTTTTTACCTTGATCTGTTGCAAAATAATGAAAAGTCTTGCTGTAGATGCTGTGATATTTAGATGATAGACCAAAAGAACTAAATTAGGAATTCAAAGCAAATCTGAACCATTTTCTGCTCACCTGATCATTGTCCAATGACTCAAAATAACTAGTGAAATCCACTGTTACTTGTCCAGGAAAGATCAGAAAGAATTTCTTAATGAAAATATGACCACGTTATGCCACAGAAATTAAGTTGAAACCAGAGGAATTACCCCATTCCCAGTTGGTCACCCCACTTGAGAAGGCAGGGAGGCACAGAGGACCATGACTGTTCAAGTAGGGAAGGACCACTGAACACACCTTGATCTGAGCAGCCCGTCTGTGAGAAATGCAGGATTAACAGTATTCTAGAGTCATAGATTGCATTGAAGAGAGTTTGAACTCCAGTGTTGCTTAGGCAGGTTAGATAGCCTAGGGGGGCCAACTGACCTATCTACACATGTGGACAATATCGGTATCTATCTCCTGGTGTTATTGGATTGGGCAGATTAAATCAAATAATCTGTATAAAACATTTTATATGTGCCTGGCATATTGAACTTGCTTAACAAGTATTAGCTGCTTTTATTTTTATTTTTTTTTTTTAAAGATTTTATTTATTTATTTGAGAGAGAATGAGATAGAGAGAGCATGAGAGGGGGGAGGGGCAGAGGGAGAAGCAGACTCCCCGCTGAGCAGGGAGCCCGATGCGGGACTCGATCCAGGGACTCCAGGATCATGACCTGAGCCGAAGGCAGTCGCTTAACCAACTGAGCCACCCAGGCGCCCGCTGCTTTTATTAATAATAAAAATATAGTAACCAGATTTTGGTAAACCAAGTCATGGGGTTTTCTTTTTTTAGACTTTATTATTTATTTATTTATTTGAGAGAGAAAGAGAGAGCACAAGTGGGCTGAGGGTTAGAGGGAGAAACAGACTCCCTGCTGAGCAGGGAGCCCGATGCGAGACTCGATCCCAGGACCCTGAGATCTTCGACTGGAGTCAAAATCAGACAGTCAACTGACTGAGCCACCCAGGCATCCCCCAAGTCATAGTTTTAAATGCACTAAAGAAATGCAGGAAATCTGAAAAGAATCCTTTATAAAGAGAAAACCTTTAAAATGTGACTAGGTGCCCCCTACTTCTCTAGACTAGTAAGGCATTAGAAGTAGAAGGGCCCCCAAAACCATCTAGTTCCCTCCCCGCATTTTATATAGAGATAAACTGAGAGCCAAGGAGAGGTATGATTTACCTGCCCCAAATTTTCTTACTTATTGCCAACAGCACCTCTTACTGATTATAAGACAGGTTATCTCTTCAGGCTTGATCTTGCCTGGGTATGAAAATGTATGTGTAGTGTGAATGGATGAGAGAAGCAAGTTTTTCAAACACTGGAAAATATTGAGAATTACATAACAAACACCCATATACCCAGCACCCAGACTTAATGTGATTTTCAGTCACCAGATCCTAATGCTTTAGCTTTAAGTTTCTCAGTTCTCCAGTCTTTCCCATAAGAAAAGATCTAAAAACTCATAACCTCAGAGACTCTCTCTTCAAAGGAGTCCTGGAGGGAATGGAAGGTGTAATTTGCAATTTGCCTCTTGACAATTTTTGGATTTTCAGATATAGGGTTTAAAGAAATCAAATATAAATTCAAAAATTTTAAAGTAATATGTTGGCTAACTGAATAAAAAATTTTTTAAAAATTTTAAAGTAGTAGTATTTATCATTTAAACTGGTATTTCAAATATCGGTCCCTTTATTTGATGTTTTAATTCATACTGGTTGTTTCTTATGATAGCTCAATAAAATAACCTCATAAAATATCTCTGGGGTACCTTACAGAAGATGCAGAAGTACTTTTTTTTTTTTTATGTTAATCACCATACATTACATCATTAGTTTTTGATGTAGTGTTCCATGATTCATTGTTTGCGTATAACACCCAGTGCTCCATGCGCAGAAGTACTTCTTAATTAGAATGATCCTTACTCAGGGCTAATTACATTCAGTTCAATGATTCGGCAAACCTTAGGGAATGGCACGTACTCTGCCAAATGTTGACCAAGACTGTCAGGACGCAAAGACCAACAGATGTAGTCCCTGAATTCTGGGCACCATATGCTCAAGATAGACATACACATCTTTATTGTAAGGAAATAATAGATTCGTTAGCCTGCTGCAGGCTTCCTAAGTTGATTCCACTCCTGCCTCATGTTCCCTTTATCTAGAAGCAGAATGTGGAGGGACTATGAGAGGGCGGGGTCTCAAGTTAACAGTAGTAGGGCCAATATTGGGTGGAGGGGGCCAGTGGAGGGACTTTGGAGCAAACTAGATTGGAAGTTGAGCAAGGTGTCTTTGATGTGATAAGCAGGCCAGAGCAGGAACTTGTCTGGGACAGAAGTAGCCACACAGTAAGTTCAAAAGCCATAGTTCATTGTTACTTCTCTCTGTAGAAAACTCTGGAGTCATTACCAGAATGTGAGATGTTAGCCATTAAAGGCTGGATATTTTTTAACAAATGCTGCCTGGTTCTAGAGTTATTGGCATATAAACACACGTGAAACCTCTCTCTAAGTGTCAAACTCTTAGGGGGTAGTCACCTCTCCTGACTCACCTTTCCATCCCCACAGTGTAATCTAGTGAGAGGCTGTCACAGGAGCCCCCCATAAATGCCCACACTCCTATATGCGGGGCATGCAGCCTGTGAAAGTACTTTGTACACTCAGAGGACCTGACCTGGCTATGACTTAATAATAGTAATCCCATTGTCTGTTCCAGAACTCTGCCTACTGTCATTCACTGCATCGTCCTATGTGCTGGAGATATGGCAGCTAAAAGACAAAAGCCCCTGCCCATACAGTCTACAGTCTAATGCGGAGAGAGAAACATGAAGCAAATTTTAAAAAAATATATCAGATGGTGATGAGTGTTTTGGAGAAAATTGAGCAGGGAACAATAGGCTAAGGAATGAGGGGAAGGTCGATGCTGGTTACTATTTAAATAGGGTGGTCAAGGAAGGCTTGATGGATAGCGTGACAGTTGAGCAGAACTGAAGGAGGGGCCAGCCAGGCTGATAGCTGGAAGGGCATTCCAGGCAAAGAGACATGGGCAAATGGCCTGCAGTGGTAGGAAATAGGTTCAGAGGGGTAAGTTTGTTGCATCTTGTAGGGATTTCTACTCTGATTGAGATGGATAGTCATGGGGTGGTTTTGAAGAGAAGACTGATATGATCTGACTTATATATGTAAAGGATTATTCTGACTACTGTGTGGAAAATAGACTCAGCAATGGAGGAGGAGGCGGCGGAAGCAGGGAGACCAGTTAGAAGGGTCTTGCAATAATCCAAGTGAGCTGTGATTAAGCCTTGAACTGTGATGGGAGTGGTGGTGAAGTGGTCAGATTCTGGAGTAGCTTCCAAGTTGGATATGGGGTGAGAGATAATCAAAGACTAAGACAAGGGTTTTGGTCTGAGCAACTGGAAGGATGGAGTTACCATTAATACATGAGAAAGGCTGGGAGGAGCAGGCTTGCAGGAGATGAGGAGTTTAGTTTGGGACATGCTAACGGATTAGGGAGGAAACAACAAAGGAACAGCCAGTGAAGCAGAGGAAAACCAGAAAAGTATAGTGTCCCAGAAGCCACGTGGAAAAGATGTTTCAAGGAGAAGGGAGTGATCAATTGTGTCAAATTTTACTAATAGGTAGAGTAGAAGAAGGATTGAGGGTTGTCTATTTCCTAACAATTCAATTAATTATAGATTGGAGCCCAGAGAGGTCATACAGGCAGGACGAAGCTACATGATTTGCAGGGCCCAGTGCACAATGAAGATGCACAGCTCCTCCTACAAAAATTAAGAATTTCAAGTCAAGGGGCACCAGGGTGGCTCAGTCAGTTAAGCGTCTGACTTCAGCTTAGGTCATGATCTGAGGGTCCTGGGATTGAGCCCCATGTCAGGCTCCACACTCAGCAGGGAGTCTGCTTGTCCCTCTGCCCCTCCTCTTGCTCGTGCACTCTCTCAAAAAAAATAAAAATAAAAATAAACTCTTAAAAAAAAGAATTTCAAGCCAACCACAGCAGAAAATTAAACCCAGCACAGGGCGCTCCCTACTTTCACAAGTCTTTCACTGGATCCTTGCAGCAGACATAAAATAACTATTATCATTTTTCAGATCAAGATACTGGTGCTAAGTATCGAGTGATTTCAGGTCACAGAGCTAGAGTAAATCTGGAACCTGGGCCTTCAGCCTCCCAGTCTGGTTTTCTTCCTACAAGACCAAACCAGTTATTGAGGGAGAGAATGGCTTTTCTACCTCCTGACCCGTCTGGAGCAAGTTTAAATATTGAGGGCTTGTTCATGCATTTCAGAGGGCTGAATGAACCAGGCAGGTGTGGGAGGGAAGGAAACATGGCTAAGAGCCTCTGCCCTAGGGCTCTTATGATGGGGGTGAGCAGGGCACACAGGATACTTTTATCCCATCAAAAACATGATCTGACACAAGTGCTCCAAAGCTAATGTAGTTTTAGGCTATACTGATAATTATAGAGCCCCCACACCAGGGGGAGATCAGAGTCCTGCTACACTGTGGTTTGTCATGCCATACCTAGAGCATCATACTGTGAGGACCATGTGATTGATATTTGAGAATGTGTACGAAAAAGAGCAAAGGGTATGTAGCTGTACCATTTCCCGGCTGTGTAATTTGGGGCGAAATCGCTCAGCTCTTTCTAATCCTGGGCTTCTTCACTTGTAAAACAGGAAAAGTAAAACCTCACAGGGATTCTGCGAGAATGAAAGCGATCATGAGAGCTTTTTGTAGAATGAAAAGCCCTGTGCGGATAGGAGGTCCTAAACTTGGGCGGTGTTCATAGGTACTGTTGGAGTGGTCTAATGATGCACCGAGGCATTTTCCTAGAGTGCATTTGGGCACAAAAGTCAAGAAAGGCAAGATATCGTGCACTTATTTTTCTTAGTGTTCCTTCCTTGCTAAAATACTTTTCCAAAGCTTTTGAGTTCTTTTCAAAGAGCGGATCAAACTTTGTTTTCCTAAGGGGAGAGGGAGAGTTTCTGGTTTCCCTCTCTCACGGTCTGTGGATGCGTGATAAATGAGTTCTGTCTCTGCTAAAGCAGATGCTGCTGGACTCCTAGTGATAACATGGTCTATGGCTTTAGAACAGCAGCAACCTGCCTTTCAATCTAGTTTGTTGCAAATGTCCTCCTCTGGCCTCCTCCACCAATGTTTCTTTCTACTTCTTACTGTATAGCCAAATAGGCATCTCCGGATGAACTGTGAGTGGTCGTTCATCTGGGGAAGAACAATTCTGCTCCCACCTTGAGCCGCCATCACATCTCTATCCTTTCTTTTCCCAACTTCTTGAACTCCTACCGTACTCAGTTGACCTCCTTTTCCCCCACACCCCTTCTTCCTTCCTTCACACCTGCAGTCTAGTTTTTCTTTCCACATATTGTTCTCTCATCAGCGATACCTAGAGGCCAAGTCCAGTGGCCCGTCCGCAGTTCTCTCTCTCTCTGAGACTCACTCATGACCCCTCCCAGAACTTCCACCCCCCTTGAAGCCTGCTCTGGCTCTTGGCATCTGTGGGGATATGTTCTTCACCTCTCTCCCTCTTCCTCATCCTTCCTCACAGGCTTCTCTTTCACTTCCCTCGATGTGGGAGGTATTTCCCAAAGATGACTCCCTGGTCTTTTCTCTGTATACTCCCACCCTTCCTAGATGGTTGATCCCCTGTATACCTTTAGTTATTACCTCTGTGCAGATATCTTCTAAATAAATATCAGTCTGAGTTCTAAGCTCACGTTTTCAAGAGTCTCTTGGATATCATTCATTATAGAATATCCCACTGCACCTCCAACTTAGCATAGCAAAAAGCAAATCTATCTGTCCCCTAAGGCCACTCTCCTCTGTGGTTTCTTTCTGTTAGAACAGTAGCGCCATGCTCCTGGTCATCTAGTTGGAAACCTTCACAGTTGTCTTGGCCTCTGCCTCCTCACTGCTTCTCACATCCAGATGGACACAGTTCTATGAGTTTCTTCTTCCCAGTGTCCCACGTGTTCATTCCCTCTTACCCTTCCCCATGCTACCAGCCCAGAGAGGGACCTCAACTTCTCATTGGAAATACTGGAAAAGATTCCTAGGCGGTTTATCTGTTTCCCTTTTCCCTCACCATCCCCAGAGTGTCCTGCACAAACAGCTAGAACATTCCCCTTATGGCTGACTCTGAACTGGTCATTACCATGTGTAGAATACTGTATAGTCTCAGTAATACTTGCAGTCTAAAGACTAAATTTCTCAGCCTGGCCTTTAAAGCCAACTTTCCAATCTTCCCTCCCATTACTTTCCTGAAAATATCCAATATTCTAATTAAACAGTGCCATTTGTCTTCCCTGTTTGCCCTTGGCTCTCTCTGACACCCACAGTACCTTTATTCACACCTCCTGGCTGTTCAGTGCTCTTTCCTTGTGTCTGCCCATCCAGGTAGTGAGTGCCTCCATCACAAAGCCTTTGTTGATGATGATTATGATGATGATAATTATGATGATGATGATGATGATATATTAGCCACTTTACAAACACATAATAGGTACCTGATATATACATACATTATCCCATTTAGTCTGTCCAACTAATATTATCCATACTTCACTGATAAGGACATTATTGGTTTAAAGAGATTAGGTTATATCCCAAGATCACATAAGCTCATTAGTGCCAGAGTTAGGGCTCAAAACCAAGGCCGTCTGTCTCTAAAGTTCAGATTTCACCATTCTGTTCTACTTCCTCTTCCTACCTAGAAGTGATCTCTCCCTTCCAAGCTATAATCACACTTAATTTGAGCTTCTTGTATGGTAAATATCACATAATATTTTTAATTTTATTGTTCACATGTATATATCTTTTCTACAGTATTCATTTGGCAAACATGTAATGAACATTTATTGCCAACATCTTCACTGAGAATTGGTGACAGAGAGAAGAATCAAACAAGAGTCCTTTCCCCCAAGAAACTCAGTCTGATTGAGGGCAAGAGATAACAAGTAAATCTGAATTAGAATATAACACAGTGTGGTAATTTTAATATTGATATTTCCAAATGTTCTGAGAGTAGAGGTGGAGTACTAATTCTACTGCCATAGAAGCGGAAAGATAAGGATATTACATTGTGCACACCACGGCTATAATTTTCATTTGTAACTGCCATGGAATGAATCTGCACTGGTCAACAAGTAGAATTGGGAAAATGAAGAGGTTTTATAGGTATGTAATAGTGTCTTGGGATTTTTTTCACTTTATAATGGTAGGGTTTCTCCCCTTTTATTCATTTCACAAAAATAATCATAATAATAACAAATGTTTATTGAGCACCTGCTTACCATACCCCAGGCACACTTCTAAGCATTTTATATATAATTCATTTAGTCTCTGCAACATCCTTTAAGGTAAGTAAGTATTGATATCCTTGTTTCATAGATGAAGAAACTGAAGGACAGGCATTGACCCTTTGCCATAAATCACCCACCTAGTAAGTGGCACAGCTGGGTGGTTTGGATATAGAAGATCATATACTTAATCTCCTTGTTCTTTACCTCTTAATTCTACTTCTTTCATATGTAATAAAATAAGATAGCAATATATTTTCTTTTCCAATCCCCTCCCTCTCCTGGCTTCCCCTTTTTCCTCTCCCTTATACTTCCCCTCTTTTGGCCATTTGTTGACTCTTTATTCTACCCAAAACAATGCAGGGTGTTGGGGATACAAAGTAAAAAACAAAAACAAAAACAGCTTTGAATAGATGATCTTGAGCTTAGTTTTGAAGGGTGAATAGGAATTAACTATTGCGACGCAGCAAAGCTAAGAGCAATAAACATAGGCTCTGGTGTCAGATCTAAGGTCATTCCCATCAGGTTGTGTGCAACCTAGGGAAAGTTATTTAAAATCTCCCGGCCTTCATCTCCTTGTATATGGAATGGGCATCATAACACCTACCTCTCATGACTACTATGGAAATTTAAAATGATGAATTATGGAAACCATCCAGCTCACAACCAACCTTAATGCGCTGGCTGTTATTATAATTGTTCATACTCTAATAATAAGTGAAACAGAACCACTAAATAGGAAAGCTGAGCAAGGCATTAGAGTAATTTTCTAGGTAAGAAAGCGGAGATCCAGAGGGAGGCCAGTGTCACACAGGCTTAGTGGCAGTTAGAACTGGAATCTGGATCCTTTAAGAGTTCTACCATTTTCCCTTCACTTTTCTGGTATTCTGAACTCTCCTGTCTACAAGTCAATCTATTTCATTCCCTCGTTTAATGAGTATTTTCCAAACTTTCCAATTGTTTACATTCCCTATTTGTGACTTTTGCCAGATTCTTGTAATAACGTCTTCTATATTATTATGTACTTAATATTTTTTCCTCAAATAAACTTATTTTACTGAAAGTATTTCAAACATTTTAAGTAGGCTCCAGGCCCACTGTGGAGCCAAATGCAGGGCTTGAACTCACCATTCTGAGATCAAGACCTGAGTTGAGATCAAGAGTCGGATTTTTACTAAAAGTATTTCAAATGGAAATATTGTATCACCATTGTAAACAGAAAACCAATCACAGGCTTGTGCTATAATAAATTATATTTCATCTAAGGCACATTAAAATAAATACCAAACTATTTTTTTAATTTTATTATGTTATGTTAGTCACCATACAATACATCATTAGTTTTTGATGTGGTGATCCACGATCCATTGTTTTTGTATAACACCCAGTGCTCCATGCAGTACGTTCCCTCCTTAATACCCATCACCGGGCTAACCCATCCCACTACCCCCCTCCCCTCTATAATCCTCAGTTTGTTTCTCAGAGTCCATAGTCTCTCATGGTTCATCTCTCCCTCCGATTTCCGCCCCCTTCATTTTTCCCTTCCTTCTCCTAATGTCCTCCATGCTATTCCTTAGTTTCCACAAATAAGTGAAACCATATGATAATTGACTTTCTCTGCTTGATTTATTTCACTTAGCATAATCTCCTCCAGTCGCATCCATGTTGATGTAAAAGTTGGGTATTCATCCTTCCTGATGGCTCAGTAATATTCCATTGTATATATGGACCACATCTTCTTTATCCATTCATCTGTTGAAGGGCATCTCGGCTTTTTCCACAGTTTGGCTATTGTGGACATGGCTGCTATGAACACTGGGGTGCATATGGCCCTTCTTTTCACTACATCTGTGTCTTTGGGGTAAATACCCAGGAATGCAATTGCTGGGTCATAAGGTAGCTCTATTTTTAAATTTTTGAGGAACCTCCCCACTGTTTTCCAAAGTGGCTGTACCAACTTGCATTCCCACCAACAGTGTAAGAGGGTTCCCCTTTCTCCACATCCTCTCCAACATTTGTTGTTTCTTTCCCTGTCCATTTTTGCCATTCTAACTGGTGTAAGGTGGTATCTCAATGTGGTTTTGATTTGAATTTCCCTGATGGCTAATGATGATGAATATTTTTTCATGTGTCTAGTAGCCATTTGTATGTCTTCTTCAGAGAAGTGTCTTTTCATATCTTCTGTCCATTTTTTGACTTGATTATTTGTTTTTTGGGGTGTTGAGTTTGAGAAGTTCTTTATAGATCTTGGATACCAGCCCTTTATCTGTAGTGTCATTTGCAAATATCTTCTCCCATTTTGTGGGTTGCCTCTTTGTTTTGTTGACTGTTTCCTTTGCTGTGCAGAAGCTTTTTATCTTGATGAAGTCCCAAAAGTTCATTTTTGCTTTTGTTTCACTAGCTTTTGGAGACGTATCTTGAAAGACGTTGCTGTGGGCGATGTCAAAGAGGTTACTGCCTATGTTCTCCTCTAGGATTTTGATGGATTCCTGTCTCACATTGAGGTCTTTCATCCATTTTGAGTTTATCTTTGTGTATGGTGTTAGAGAATGGTCGAGTTTCATTCTTCTGCATGTGGCTGTCCAATTTTCCCAGCACCATTTATTGAAGAGACTTTATTCCCTTGCATGTTTTTTCCTGCTTTGTTGAAGATTATTTGACCATAGAGTTGAGGGTCCATATCTGGGTTCTCTATTCTGTTCCATTGGTCTGTATATCTGTTTTTGTGCCAGTACCATGCTGTCTTGGTGATCACTGCTTTGTAATATAGCTTGAAATCGGGCAACGTGATGCCCTCAGCTCTGTTTTTCTTTTTCAACATTTCCTTGGCGATTCGGGGTCTTTTCTGATTCCATACAAATTTTAGGATTGTTTGTTCCAGCACTTTGAAAAATGTCAATGGAATTTTGATCGGGATGGCATTGAAGGTATAGATTGCTCTGGGTAGCATAGACATTTTAACAATGTTTATTCTTCCGATCCATGAGCATGGAATATTTTTCCATCTTTTTGTGTCTTCTTCAATTTCTTTCATGAGTGTTCTGTAGTTCCTAGAGTATAGATTCTTTATTTCTTTGGTTAGGTTTATTCCGAGGTATCTTACGGTTTTTGGTGCTATTGTAAATGGAATCGTTTCTTTAATTTCTCTTTCTACAGTTGCGTTGTTAGTGTATAAGAAAGCAACTGATTTCTGTGCCTTGATTTTGTATCCTGCCACATTACTGAATTGCTGTATGAGTTCTAGTAATTTGGGGGTGGAGTCTTTTGGGTTTTCCACATAAAGTATCATGTCATCTGCGAAAAGAGAGAGTTTGACTTCTTCTTTGCCAATCTGAATACCTTTTATTTCTTTTTGTTGTCTGATTGCTGTTGCTAGGACTTCTAGTACTATGTTGGACAGTAGTGGTGAGAGTGGGCATCCTTGACGTGTTCCTGATCTTAAGGGAAAGGCTCTCAGTTTTTCCCCACTGAGGATGATATTCGCTGTGGGTTTTTCATAGATGCATTTTATAAATAAATACCAAACTATTAAAATAAAAGACATTTCATCTAATTATCTGCACTTCCCCAAGTGGAATGCATACCATATCTTGGGAAATGCTGGCCCATGTAATTAATCAGTGAACTCTTCATTTCACAGAACGTCTAGATCATGTCCAAATCTATCCTAAAGCCAAACTGCCCTTTGTAGTGGTTTGGTTTATAACTCAAAAGGAATAGAGCAAAAGACTCACCTCACTCCTTCTGGCCTGCTACTGTCCCACTATTATTCATATCAGCTACTCTCATTGGCGTCTCTAGTTGAACACTGACCTCTCCTGTTTTTGCTATTTCTTCATCCCCTAGAGTTTTAGCTATTCTGGCATAGAATATATACAGAAACTAACATGATGCTTTAGTTCCGTTTATTTGGAAATTTCAACCCCTGCTTCCAGCAGATTCTATCCCCTGGACTTGGAATTTAGAGTTCAAGTAACCTAGATCAGCCCCTGCCCTAAAGGGACCACTGCTGACAAACTGCAACCTTCCGAATGGTTCAGCACCCACCACCACCACCCACCCCACCCTACATGAAGGCCCTGCACCAGCGTGCTTTCAGTAAATAGACATCATCTGCACTAATTGAGGTAGAGGTGGCTCTGGCTAGAACTGCTGCCGCTAGGTGGACATACATGGCAATTGCACCATTCTCACCCGCCAACTAAGAGCTTTGGCTCTAGCGCTTTCTCTTGGAGGCAGCTTGCCTTGCTCCCTCATATTCTGACACTCTGTTCCTCCTCTCCCCAAGCCCCCTCCTCTGGGTGAGTTAGCACTGGGGATGTTTGCATACCAAACACTTAGCTAATTGATATTCTGTCACAATCTGCTCAACAAATGTTAGGCTTTTTTTGTTGTGTGTGTGTGTGTATGCGTGTGCGTGTGTGTGTGTGTGTGTTTAGTGATACGTTGGTTGTATTTTTAGCTAGGTCGGGGAAGGAAGAGAAGGAGTTACTCTGGCAGGCAGAAAATGTATTGCCAGGTCTTTCTTGCCTGGCATTCTCTTAAGTGGCTGTGAGCGCCTTTAACAGATGGAGTTCAGGATATGCTCAGCTCTGATTTTATCAGCACATATCCTGGGCAAGTTCAACGTGAGGATGAAGACTTCCTTTGTGCTTCTTTATGTGTTGTCTTGTCACCCTTCATTGTTAGTACTCTCATCTCATTTCCTTAAAATGAGCCATTTGTATGTCTTCTGTGTGGGAGTCACATAACAGTGACGCTCCACTGGAAAAGAGGGTGACAGGCCTGGCCCAGCCCATGATAGTGAGCCCTCCAAGCCCCCCGACCCCCGTCAGCAGGAAGCACATCTTATTCTTACATGTAAGAGGCAGAATGTTCTTGGTCATCAAGAGAACATTAAAACAAACCCAGACAGAATAGCCATCCTCCAAGACTGCCAGCAACACCCAGAATTGCCCATAACTCTTCTATCTGAAATAGGAGCCATGTGTTATTATTGATAGAGCCTTTATCATTAAAGTTGGACATTGCACCTCACTTCTCAGGAAACATTAACTCAAAGGAACAACTACCACCCTGAACAGCATGTGGTGCGGCGGGTAGAGCCTGGACTCTTGGATCAGAAGATAAATAGGGTATCTATTTCCACAGAACTGCTATTAGCTTCTGTTTTCACCCAGTCCAGATGGGTGTACAATACTTCGTTCTCATGAAGGAGACTGGGGAGAACCTTGTCAGACAGAATGTAAATAACTTCATCTGTCCATCCAATGAAGGCAGACTTTCCTTTCTAGAAAACCACACACCTAGTCTGACTTATGGAAACCTCCATTCCCATAGCCCACTACCAAATATGGCACCGAAATGGATTTAATCATCTCTCTGAGAGGAAAGAATAGAGTGGACCTTCACTAATCCAGGCAATTTAATTCCCCTTTAATGGGAATTAAATTAAGATCTCAATAATACATGATGACAGTTCTGCTTTCTAGTCTTATATAGAAATTATGCCTCTAGCGCTAAATCCTAGTTATCTCTGACAGAGGAAGTGAACCATTGATCAAGTAATAGAGTTGCTATGTTGTAAGGAGTAGAAGGAGTGGAAAGAAGAGATTGATGGCCAGGTGATGAAATAAGTAAGTACTGGGTGTGAGACTTCTTGGTAAGTCAGACAGGGATGCCAGTCTGGAAAGGAGAGCTATGTATTTTGGGAATTACGAGGGAGCTCAGAATTGTACTTAATGGAGTTACATGAACCTGGGACACGGTAAGCACTAAATTTCACAGAATCTCGTAGCTGGAAGAAATCTTTAATGTCATCTGGTCCCATTTCCCAAGAGATGCCTGAAAGCCCTCTACAGACTCAGTTTACTAGAAAATGTTTCTGATTTTAAGCATTTTGTTAAAGAAACCCAGCAGATGGGACGCCTGTGTGGCTCAATCAGTTGGGCATCTGCCTTCGGCTCAGGTCATGATCCCAGGGTCCTGGGATCGAGCCCCGCATTGGGCTCCCTGCTCAGTGGGGAGCCTGCTTCTCCCTCTCCCTCTGCCCCTCCCCCTGCTGTGCTCTCTCTCCCTCTCTCTCTCTCTGTCAAGTAAATAAATAAAATCTTTAAAAAAAAATTTAGGGCGCCTGAGTGGCTTAGTTGGTTAAGCGACTGCCTTCGGCTCAGGTCATGATCCTGGAGTCCCGGGATCGAGTCCCGCATCGGGCTCCCTGCTCTCTCTGACCCTCCCCCCCTCTCATGTGCTCTCTCTCTCATTCTCTCTCTCTCAAATAAATAAATAAAATCTTTTTAAAAAATAAATAATTTTTAAAAATTTTTTAAAAAGAAACCCAGCAGACACTTTTTAAGTAACCCCCATTTGTTAGAGTTCTCATTGTAACTTCATGACCCTGGGAAAGTCATTTCATTTTTAGGGGTCTCTGCTCAAAATTGTGACCTCTCTGGCTATTTGTTTCAGCATCTATATAAATAACCGCCCCAGATCTCTCCTGCCTACCCCTCAGTGTGGAGAACAGGCTAAAGAAGATGGTAGAAGTAGAAGTGTCTTGGTAACCATAAGGTATGGTGCACTTTTGACAACATGACAAGGGTTGCTATTCCCTCACCAGTGACATCCCCCATGCTGGGCAAGAGGAGCAGGGTTCCATCCCTCCCCCTTCTACGAAGAGGCTTCTCACCCTGGCCCCTCATTCTTTGTGTAGAGTTACCCACAGATGGGTCCCGACAAGAGTGTTCATCGAGGGATCCTGGGCTTTTGCATGAAAAACAAGGAATGGATTTGTGCAGGTCACAGCGCAGGCGCCTGGGGTGGGGGTGGGGGTGGGCCAGTGTGCAGGGAGGCTTTCAGATGCTCAACTGACTGAGCCACGCAGGCGCCCCATCTGCTGGGTCTTCTTGCTCCTCCCCACATCCTCGACTACCAGGGCCTCCTGGGCACAGGCCTCTATTGAACCCTGAGGAGCCCAGCAGTAGCAGCCCACACAGAGGATCCGCCTAGTCCTCGGTTTTCAGTCACAGTGGAGCCTCCCAATGGCACAGACTGTTGTTCACTTTAACAGGCATTTAGTCAGTGTTTGTGATGCGTCAGGCCCTGTGCTTGCCACTGGGGATGAGAGATGAGTCAGACGTGCTGCCTTCCCCTGAGACCTCACAGTTTAGTGGGAGAAACAGACTCATGAGTGTCATACACAGGATGCGTTATGACCAAAGCCCAAACAGTGTTTGGGCATCGCTGATGGAGTGTCTGAGGGCTCTGGTTCGACTTCTTAGAGGAGATGAGATTTAAATGGAAACTTAACAGGGGTGTAGAAATTCCCCAGGGGAAAAGGGGGGCATTTCGGACAGGGGGAGCTGCAAGTACAAAGGCACACAGCTGTTGGGGGGACACCTTGGTTCTGGGTAACAAGGAGGCTGGAGTGTGTGCTACACGGCAGGAAGTGGAAAGACCTGAAACCAGAAGGGTAGTGGGGTGCCCAAGGAGCAGGCCTTTATGATGTCATGGGAGCCACTGAAGGATTTTAGGGAGGAGAATGTCATGGTCAGATAAGGTTCTTAGAGCATTTAGGTGGCAGTGTGGGGGTTGAGTGGGAAAGGGGAGAGAAGATAAATTAACTGAGAGTACTGAAGGAAGGGACAGATCCTAGAGAGATTTAGGAGGTAGAATTGATAGACCTGATTATGAGAAAGTCTAAGAGATTCTGGCACAGGAAATTAAAAAAGAAAGAAGGCAGACTGAAAATTTAGTGAGGGCCCCCAGGTAAGATGACAAGATACCTTGCATCAGCTTGACTTCAACTTCTTGACTGCCTAGCCAAGATGGCCTATGTAATGTTTGCGGACAGGAGGTCAAAAGCTTTTTTACAAATGATTTTTAATAGCTGCAGAGGTGGATTCAGCAGACCTGGCTGACTGGGCCAGTATTCCCTTCCTTCTTCTCTCCTGCTCCACATGTCTTAGTCACAAAACTAATTGCTTTGTCAAGGAGGATGCCTTCCCCAAATAGAAAAAAAGCCACATTTTGGTTAAGGATTGGCAAATATCCGTGCTAGGATCTCCATGCTAAGTCCCATCTAGATCTATGCATTATCACCAAGAACCGCATAGCTTAGAATGCTCTGCTGCCGATAGTATACAGTTACAGACCAAGCATGGGGTGAATTTCCAGAAGAATTGATATTTGAGCTGGGTCTTGAAGGAAAGCAAAGGAAAAACAAATGCCCTAAAATGGTATCTTTCCTGGTTTGACATCTACAGTGCTCTAGGGATGAACTGTCCAATAGAACTTTCTTCAACGAAGGAAATGCTCTTCTGTAACATCCAATATGGTAGCATGTGGCTATTGAATCCTTGAAATGTGACTAATGTGACTAAGGAAGTGAATTTTTAATTTAATTTTTATTACTTTAAATGTAAATCGTTACCTGTAGCTAGTGGCTACCACATTGGATAGCACGGCTCTGGAGTGCATTTAGCAGGCCCAGATTCTGTTTCAAATGTTCGTTCTTTGCTTCATTCTCCTCGTGACCCTCCTCTGTCCCTATTCTCTTCTGCCTAGTCCTTCCAGTTTGATTACCAATTGGCTGTCTTCCAGCTTCCAACACTGGTTCTGTTTCCTTGTTATTGATTTCCTCTCTCTCTCATCATAACAGAACCCTGGACTATCTTCCATTTGACCCAGGCCTTCATACCTCCCCAGTTTGTCCCAGTGTGTGGACCTAGCTAAAGTAGAATTCAGAAAATCCTCTCCTGCCACATAGGGCCCTTCAACAGGTCTTATTCACTCCTTTTCCTTGGTTTCTTTTCCAGGTCACTTTAACCAGCCAGTTAGTGACGTGGAATATTCTTTGATGTTTTCCCTCCTTGACAACCTGAGTTAGAGGATGGGACAGTTGAAAGAAAAGGAGGGTGGGGAGGGAGGGTTATAACAGATTGAATGAATACTTTGATCTGAGGTCTCTGGTAGCAGGTAAAGGGCTCCATCCAGAGACCTTCTCTGTCAGTTGTTTTTAACTTTGTTTTGTGTAAAGATAGCAATATTGATAAATTGTTTACATTTGTGGATAAAAGGGATAGATTCAGGATAGATTCAAAAAAAGGCTCAGGCTCATGGGTGGCTCAGTTGGTTAAAGCCTCTGCCTTTGGCTCAGGTCATGATCCCAGGGTCCTGGGATCAAGCCCGAAGTCGGGTTCCTTGCTCAGCCAGCGGGGAGCCTGCTTCTCCCTCTCCCTCCTGCTCCCCCTGCTTGTGCTCTCTCTCTTGCAATCTCTCCCTGTCAAATAAATAAATAAAATCTTAAAAATTTTTTCAAAAAAGGCTCTTGATAGGCCAAAGCATTGGGCCAAATTTAACATGATGAAATGTAATGATGACAAATCTCAGATCCTGTATTTGGATCTAAATGGCTAATTGCCTATGTGCCAATACATGGTTTAGAAAGCTTGGTGGTTTTGCTGGGTGTGCACGAGTAAACAAGTAAGTGGTAGATAACAGGAAAGGTATATACTCTGGGAAAGCACTAGAGAATCCTATCCAAGAGAGGTCTATGCATTTCCACAACAATCAGGCCACACCTGGATCATTGTTTCAGGTTCTGAGCATCTCACTTTAAAAAAAAGGTGGTGGGGGGAGGGACATTGATTAACTAGCCACAGTGGTAAAGGGATTGGTAACCTATCATATAAGAACTGGGCCACTGAGCCTTGGAAGAACAGACCATGGGGACAGGGTCACTGTCCCCAGTCTCTGCAGGGCAGTCAGAGAACAGAGAGCAGACACGCTCTAAGGAAGGGGCTCCAGAGGGCAGAGCAAAAAACAAAGAGTGAAAATTCAAGCCGACTTCAGCTCAGTGTGAGGACAATGTTCCCAATTGAACTGTGATTTTTTGGCATTTTAACCTACAGAGGCAGAATTTGGTAGAGCCCCTGGAGGAACGATGTTAAACATGCCCCAAAGCCAGTCTGCTCAAATATTGATTGTCTCTACAGTGATGGATGGCTCATTCAAATGTGTAGGCCCTATACTTGCTGACCCCGTTTAGCTTGCAGGTTCTATATTAAGTGTCAGACTCTTCTCATTCTAGCTCAGCATTCTAATTAAATAACCTTGGCTCCTTACGTGTGGAAAACAGGTTTCAGGCACAGAACCTCTAGCACCAAGCAGAATGGCAACATAATTTTAGCTCCTGAGCAAAATGGGTCTCACAATAGCAACAGTGCAGCGTGCACATTAACGTTTGAATATGTGGTATAATAAGCGTGCTAATTACTCTGAGAAGAATACTTGAAGAATAAAGTAAGCTGTGATCATTAAAGGAGGAAGGGGCTAGCAATTTATAGCATGGCTGCTGCTTGATATTCAAAAATGCATGACTGCTCTCATCACAGGTAAAAGGTAATGACTGTGATTATAAACTATAATGAGGTGGCAGGAAGTGATCGGAATTTTATTGGAAGGAAGCATGTGGTATAGTTGTTGTTGTTGTTGTTGTTGTTGTTTACCACATTCAGATTTATTACTAATAAAAATGTGTCCCTATTTGGTTGTTTGGTTCCTTTGAGCAGTTTAGATGTGAACCCGTTACTATACTGCTCATCTGAACTGTGCAGAAAATGGCTGGCAGAGTTTACAAGGGAGATGAGGAGTGGGGAGGGGGAGGCCTCGGGTTGGACATGTGGCCATGATAACCACCTTGTGCTAGAATAGAAGCTGTAGGGGCTCCTGGGTGGCTCAGTTAAGCTACTGCCGTTAGCTCAGGTCATGATCCCAGGATTCTGGGATCCAGCCCCACATTGGGCTCCTTGCTCAGCAAGGAGCCTGCTTCTCCCTCTGCTTGCCGCTCCCCCTGCTTGTGCTCTCTCTCTCTCTCTGACAAATGAATAAATAAAACCTTAAAAAAAAAATAGAATAGAAGCTGTAATGATGACCCAGTACCCCATGTCTTGGACAACCTCAAAGGGCAGTTCTCAGAGTCTGGTCTGCAGACCTCTCTGGGATCCTGCTACTCTTTCAGGGGGTCCGTAAGACCAAATTATTTGTATAATAATATTAAGATGTTATTTGTCTTTTTCACACTATGGAACAACTACATACTATATGATTCAATTTACATGAAATGTCCCAAACAGGCAAATCTGTAGAGACAGAACCCAGATAAGCAGTTGCCAGGGACCAGGGGAGGTCAGAAGGGAGATCCTAATGGGTACAGGGTTTCCTTTTGGGGCGAGGAAAATGTTCTGGAAATAGATAGTGGTGGTGGTGGTGAATGTCCTAAATGTCACTGAAAATAGTTAAAATGGAGAACTTTATGTTATATGAATTTTACCACAATTTTTTTAAAAGACAAAAGAGAGAGAGTAAAGTTTGTACATTGTACCGCATGAGAAATTCTTCCTATCCAGAATTTTGAAGCTTGAGAGTTTTCTCGTCCTGAAAGTTTTCCTCTTTGCAAGGCCTTTCAATAGCTATATAATTCTTTTTTTTTTTTTAAGATTTTATTTGTTTATTTATTTGACAGAGAGAGACACAGCCAGAGAGGGAACACAAGCGGGGGAGTGGGAGAGGGAGAAGCAGGCTCCCCGCTGAGCAGGGAGCCCGATGCAGGGCTCGATCCCAGGACCCTGGTATCATGACCTGAGCCAAAGGCAGATGTTTAACAACTGAGCCACTGAGGCACCCCCAATAGCTATAATTCTTAAAGTCAGGAAACATTTTTCTTATTCCTTGAACATGCTAGGCTCTTTAAAACCATTTCTTTGGACTTTGCCCAATGCTTTATCCTTTTGCCTCATCCTTTCTGTTCACCTGGAAAGCTACTACTTGTTCTTTAAAGTCCATCTAAAATGATGCTCCCTTGGTGAAATCTCCCTGGACCTCCACCCCCACCCCCACTCCAGGAATAATTGGCCCCTTCCCCCAGTCTGGGTTCTTACAGTACTTTGGTCTTATTCCTTATATCATATTCCTGATATAAAGAATTGTATGACAGTTACTCACAATACATCACTTTTTGTTAATGTGTCTGTCTCTCCTAAAAGGTGACTCTTAAGAGCGGGAGTATTTCTCATTGCCCCAAAATCCCAGTACATACACATACCCCTGACTTCGCACCCCCACAGCTCTCCAAATATTGTGCCAATTAATAACTTTATATTAAGTACTTTTTAAAAGGCTTTACAAACATTGGCTCATGTAATCCTTCTAACCTTATATACATTTTATAGATGATTCACCTAAGGAAACAAAAACTTTAGGGCATGAAGACGTTAAAACAGCAAAGTCATGGGCGCCTGGGTGGCTCAGTCAGTTAAGCATCTGCCTTTGGCTCAGGTCATGATCCCAGGGTCCTGGGATTGAGCCCCACATCGGGCTCCCTGCTGAGGAGGGAGCCTGCTTCTCCCTCTCCCTCTGCCTGCCGTTCTCCTTGTTTGTGCTCTCTCTCTGTCAAATAAATAAAATCTTAAAAAAAAAAAAAAACACATCAAAGCCGTGTGGCAGTAAAACCACGGGATAGCATCTGCTATCAAACTTGGCACATGGTTGGTGCTCGATAAATGCCTGTTCTGACAAAAGAAGAAATGGCTAATAATATTGGGTAAATAAAAGAGTCCCATTCTTATGACATGTTAAATGTTTACATATATCTTTTAGACTTCACAGTGCTAGAGCTGGGAGGGACCTTTGCTATCTCCCCATGCAAGTTAGAGATAGAACAGGGAAGCTGCCAGGCAGTCCTGTGGAAGAGACATGGCCCTGGAGCTTAAGAGGAGAGGTCAGGAGCAAGGAAAGAGGTCTCCCAGAAGTGAAGAGAGTGAATAAGTTGAGAGAGAGAGAGGGTAGCTTAAGACGATTATTCAACCAGCACAAAGGAAACCCCCTACCCTGGAGAAAGGCAGGAGGAAGGCAGAAGAACTAAGACATGGGAGAGCCATTGAGCAGTGCAAGATGCCCCAGAGCATGCATGCTTCCCAGGGGATACAGAGTCTCAAATCAAAGAACATGTC
Organism: Neomonachus schauinslandi; assembly: GCF_002201575.2. NCBI lineage: Eukaryota > Metazoa > Chordata > Mammalia > Carnivora > Phocidae > Neomonachus > Neomonachus schauinslandi. Next base: position 60,863,857 of record NC_058415.1, read on the forward strand.
AAGGCTTCCCACAAAAACCAGCTGTATCTCTTGTCCCACACCACCCTGATAGATCTTCCCAGAGGCAGCTACTGCCAACTCTTTTAGCTTCTGAGGTTTACCCCCATATTTATAAATACATGTTTCTGTTGCTATTTCTTGATTTTTCCACTTTAGACATTATATATTGAGTTCCTACTATTAGAAGATGAGGATTTAGTTCTCCGCTACCTCCCCAAAAAACTGGGTGTGCACGAGTAAACTGGAAACCAAGTGATCCATCTGAAAGGGAGACAGCTGCTACTTAGCAGGTTACTGCCAGGAATGCAGCTCCAGGTTGGCAGGATGTGTCAAAGTATGTTTATTTGTAAGTCACCAAAACACAGCTGAAAAATAGACTGAACCATGAAGCTCACACTAACAGTCCAGGGTAATTCAAGCTTCAAGGTTGGTTTGATTTAGCAGAACACCTGTGTCTTCAATGGTGATTTCCATGTGAGGTGGCCGCCAACAGTCCCCGGGGTCCTCACCCATATCCAGACAGTGAAGGGTCATTTCTGGAAGCCTCTTTCTCAGTGGCCTCAGCAAACCTCCGTTAGTCTAGATTGGGTCATGGGCCTGTAGGGGATACTGTGAAGCTCTGCTCAGTTCCCTTCTTCAGGGTGGATGTAGCCAACTCTCAGATCCTGGGAATATTCTTGCAGTTAGTCTCAGGTTTCAGGAAACCACTTCCCCCAAGGTTTTACACCCCACCCTCCCCCAGGGTGCAGCCTGAAGCTAGCAACTGGCTGATGAGCCTGGGCCCTGCACTTCAATTTGGGCGAGTCTGAAGGGCCATCCCCATTCTCAAGTCCCTAGTGGGATCTGCTGAGGCCTTGGTTGTAACTGCATTGCAGTTAGCTGATCAACTCTGTCCACATCTGCCCTGTTGTCTTCAAGTCCCCACAGGTCTATGTCCTAAGAACACTGTTCAATAAACCTTGTGCATGCTACTCTCCATCAAGGATTCCATTTCCAGGGAACGCAATCTAAGACGGTGCTTCCTTCTGAATCAACAAAGGTGACAAGAGGTTCGACTATGTTGATGAATTAGGACTAATTTGCATGCCCTGTTATGGGACCAGGGGTGGGATCAGCCTCTCCCAAAGCCCAATGGGCTGAGGCAGGAAAGATGGGGACTGGAACAAAACTTTGAATTGTTAATAAAAAAGGGAAGAGGGGTGCCTGGGTGGCTCAGTTGGTCAAGCGACTGCCTTCGGCTCAGGTCATGGTCCCGGAGTCCTGGGATCAAGTCCCACATCAGGCTCCTGGCTCAGCGGGGAGACTGCTTCTCCCTCTGACCCTCTCCCCTCTCATGCTGTTTCTCTCTCTCTCTTTCTCAAATAAATAAATAAATAAAATCTTAAAATAAAATAAAATAAATAAAAAAGGGAAGAATCATATTGGGGAGGAAACAATACAGATTTTTTTGATCTTTCAAGAGAGCCAGAAGCAGTTTATGTAAAACAAACAAACAAACAAACAAAACTCGTGATGTTTTCACATTGGAAACTAATTGAGATATTTTAATTTTTTTTCTAAGTTTATTTTTTTAAAGATTTTATTTATTTATTTGAGAGAGAGAGCAAGAGTGGGGAGAGAGAAACAGGGCTTCCGGCTGAGCAGGGAGGCCATATGCCGGGCTCGATCCAAGGACCCTGAGATCATGACCTGAGCTGAAGGCAGACGCTTAACCATCTGAGCCACCCAGGCTCCCCTAATTGAGATATTTTTAAATGCCATGAAGAGCCAACAAGACATGGTCCAATACTGGCCCACATTTCAGCAGTTTGCAACCTTAGCCAGAAAGAACGCAGGTGTAGTTTGTAGCTCGAGAGAGCAAAGCTAGGACTGATAACTAGGTGAAATGAAGATTTTAGCTCAACCTAGTAAACAGTTTCCTAATGACTTGAGCAATATAAAAATGGAATGAAGCATCTCAGGAGGCGGTGAGTTCCTTAGCACCAAGCTTCACGTTTGAGTCTTCTTAGAATTTGAACTATATGATCTTTGAGATCTTGTTCATTGATATCCATATAAAGTGCCCTATCTTCACAAAATATCATTGATACACCCTTATGCTGATTTTAACAGCAAACAGCATTGGGATTACACCAGTAGTACTACTGAAACATGACTCAGTTTCTTTTTCCTGGAATACACTCCACTTGACTCATCACTTCTGGTTATCTACTTAAGTATCAAAGGGGAAAAGGCATCTTGTCTTAGATATAAAGATGCCCCTAGCAAATCCTTTGTAGATATCACATCATGATAACCTCTGTTGCTTAGAAATTAGCGTTATATTCTAGCATGTCAGAGCCAGAAGCATCTCAAAGATCATGCAGTCCTGCCCCTTCATTCAATAGAAGACACAGAGAGGGGAAAGAACCTACCTTACAGTAAAGACAGGACCAGGATCCAGATCTCTTTACCCTCAGAGCAGAGTTCTTCCCACTGCAACCCAAGCAACCTATTTTTTGTCATTAGGCTGAAATAGTTCCCTATCATCCAGCTATCCCAGAGTGACACGACTTGTGGGCTAATGGACTTCAAGGTTCTAGGAGGTAGCCAGTCTCTGGCACCCATTCCCTTTCAGCAGCCTAGAGTACCAAACCATTTATAGAGAGAGTTTCTTTGATTACGTTTAGGGGTGACTTGTTTTAAAAGTATTACATTCACATGGTTCCAAATTCAGTGTTCTTTTCACAATCTCACTATGCCTTGAAAAATACCATGGTTCGTGGTAAGAACTTAGCCCCAAGGAGCAGGATGAAAGGTATGTTTGGCCTGGAGGGCAGGCTGAGCCACTGAACCAGGGCTCCTTAAATTCCCTAACAGAACAGAGCCCGCAGAGGGACCGACTGGCCCAAGCTGTAAAGAGAAGAGGGACTCAACGGGCAGATGAGCACCTTGAAATAGGACTTGTCTCATCCTGCTCCTTCATCCCACACATCTTATCTGACACAAAGCCCGGCTCAATCTTCCTGTGAAATATGTATCCTGCCTGTTCCTCCTTCTGTCCCCTCACAGAAAAAAAACTGGCCCTGGACTTGAGTTACCTCACACAGAGGTTATTGTCACAGGCTTTATTTATTTATTTATTTATTTATTTATTTATTTATTTTTTAAATTTTTTTTTAAAGATTTTTTATTTATTTATTTGAGAGAGAGAGAATGAGGGAGAGAGCACATGAGAGGGGGGAGGGTCAGAGGGAGAAGCAGACTCCCTGCCGAGCAGGGAGCCCGATGTGGGACTCGATCCAGGGACTCCGGGATCATGACCTGAGCCGAAGGCAGTCGCTTAACCAACTGAGCCACCCAGGCGCCCTGTCACAGGCTTTTAAATGACCTCCTCCGGGTATAGAAATAGCCTTAACCTAAATGAACATGTATTACACCTGGTTTTCATTTATAGCATGTGTGTAAATTATGCTGGTCTTTTAAAAAGCCTAGCTGTTTACCCTTCAACTCCTCGTAGTGGAAAAATAAGTGCCACGCAAAGACTTGCTCCAGCTCAGGAACAAGGCCAGTCACCAGAAAGAAGAAGCTTGCTCAGAAAATGGATAAACAAGTTGCATTATATTTATACACTAGTATATGACTCGTTAATAAAAAGAAGTGAACAGCCAGCAACCCAGATAAATCTCAAAAATACCACGTTGAGTGAAAGAAGTCAGACACAAGAGAGTACCTGTGGTATGATTTCATTCATATGAAGTTCAAGAACAGACAAAATCATTTCTTGGGAATATAATTTGGGATAAGGGTTGTCTCTGATAGGGTACTGGAAGGGATACAGGGGAATATGATAGCTGTACTTTTTAACTTGATTGGGGTATCAGTTATACACATGTATACCTTTGTCAAAACTCACCAACTGTATGCTTAACATCTGCACATTTTACTGTATGTAATTACTTCTCAGTTTAAGCGAGCGAGCGAGCGAGAGAAACCTACTTGCTCAGCCTGTTGTGGAAAGAAGAACCCGGGCGTCCGGTGAAAAACAGTGGCTTCCTAGGAGACCCCAGCCCTCTCTCAGCTTCTCACTAAAGAACATCTGAAGAACAGGGGAAATTAGGAATCTCTCAACACCATGCAAAATCTGACAGGAATGCAATGCCAGAGTCTTGGCATCATCTCTTCTCTTTTAAAGTGCATGTTGCAGGGCGCCTGGGTGGCTCAGTCAGTTAAGTGTCTGCCTTCGGCTCAGGTCATGATCCCGGGGTCCTGGGATCAAGCCCCACATCGGGCTCCCTGCTCAGCGGGGAGCCTGCTTCTCTCTCTCCCCCTGCTTGTGTTCCCTCTCTTGCTGTGTCTCTCTCTGTCAAATAAATAATAAAATCTTAAAAAAAAAAAATAAAGTGCATGTTGCAGCTGGATTAAGAAAATCTGACCCAATCTGAGCTCGAATCCTACCACTTCCATTGCCTGAGCAGATGCCTGAGAAAAGGTATGAAGCCCCTGGGCCCCTCCCACACCACCTGTCCTCTCTCTGCCACTCAGGGGACATCCAGCCCTTTGGGAACAGATCTGAGGCAGCCCGAACACCTTTTCTCAGCATCCACAGCTGCGGCCAGGAGCCTCCTCTGCCAGCTCACTTGCTGTTTAATTTAACTTTCATTTGTTTCAGAGTTAATACAGTACATGGACAGAGTTGTTTTTTTTAAATTTTATTTTACTATGTTAATCCCCATACATTACATCATTAGTTTTAGATGTAGTGTTCCATGGTTCATTGTTTGCGTATAACACCCAGTGCTCCATTCAATACGTGCCCTCTTTAATACCCATCACCAGGCTAACCCATCCCCCGACCCCGCTCCCGTCTAGAACCCTCAGTTTGTTTCTCAGAGTCCATCGTCTCTCATGGTTCGATGGACAGAGTTTTTAACGCCAAGTAGGACTACAGAGCTCTTACCCAAACAGGGGCTCCTGTCCCACACTTCCCACCTCACCCCCCTTCTCCCCAGACAGTGATTCAGGTTCTTTTAGCTCTTGCCTCTGAGGTGTTTGCCTCCTTTTACATAACTAATATAGTACTCTTTAGCTTTTTTTTAAATTTGAGACATTAACTGTTACCATTAACTATTTTTTTTATTAAACTTCTTTTAGGATTTTTATTTATTTATTTGAGAAAGGGAGAGAAAGCACGAGCAGGGGGAGGGACAGAGTGGGGGCAGAGGGAGAAGTAGGCTCCCCACTGAGCAGGGAGCCTGACCGGGACTGGGGGGGGCGGGGGGGGGGCCTGGCTCTCAGGACCCTGGGATCATGACCATGACCTGAGCTGAAGACAGATGAGCCACCCAGGCGCCCCTACCACTAACTAGTGACTTCCTACCATGAAAAAGAGGAATTTTCTTCTCTTCCACCCTCACTCCCGCCCAGCTTTGACTACCCTCCTTTCAGTCCTGGTTATTTATGTTAGTGTGACTTCATGTTTACAGATGAGCTATGTACCTGTATTTCTCGTACCACTTTTTATTTTTCCTCGAGTTAAGAATTACCTCTTTCCGTCGTTTTCATTTCTCAATCAGAGCTGTAAAATGACCTCTCAGTGTGGTTACATGGGAGGTAATCCTCATTTTTATTTTCCAGCATCCCTTCTGGAGCCCTCTGACCTCTTGCTCCATTCATACTGGGTTGCTCTCCAGGCCTGCTGTACAGCTACCCTTGTGGGACGGTATTCTCCAGTAGCTTCCTGGGCAAGGGTGCGTGGAGGGTTACTAGTCTGAGATCTTGAATGTTTGAAAACATTTGTAGTCTTCTCTCATCCTGAGTGATCGTTTGGCTGTGTGTTAAGTTCTCAGAGGAGGATCCTTTTCCTCAGAAGGCATCAATTGCTCACTGTCTTCTAGTTTCCCATGTTCTCTGGAGAAGTCTCATGCCATTTGACTTTTGATCCTTTCATTATGACTTTTTTTTGCCTCTTAGGACACTTTTAGGATTTCTGGTTTTCTGAAATCTCATTACAATGTGACTTGGTGGGCCATTTCAATCAGGAAATTCAAAGGAACTGTGTTGTATTATTGCTCGATAAGTTCATCCTTTATAGCTGTAGGTACTGAAAAGACTGACATTTGAGGGTCTCTCAGTGAAAGCGCCAGCTCGTTTCCTGATCACCATGGCATGATGCCCATTAGTCTTTCAGACCTACCGGTGCACACAGTTTCCACTCACCTTTTTATTTATTTATTTTTTAATTTTTTTTTAAAGATTTTATTTATTTATTTGAGAGAGAGAGAATGAGAGAGAGTGAGTACATGAGAGGGGGGAGGGTCAGAGGGAGAAGCAGGCTCCCCGCCGAGCAGGGAGCCCGATGCGGGACTCGACCCCGGGACTCCAGGATCATGACCTGAGCCAAAGGCAGTCGCTCAACCAACTGAGCCACCCAGGCGCCCCTCCACTCACCTTTTTAGTGCCTCTCTTGTAAATATGAATGAATATTCAAGAATGATCAGATACTGGGGAAAGACTCTAACACAAGAGCCAAAAATCTGAGTTAGTAAAAAGGAATTTGGAGAAAATGAACACAATTCAGATATGAGAATAAAACTTTATCTCTTCAAAGATAGAAAAGATGTTACATCAGGACGCCTGGGTGGCTAAGTGGGTGGAGCATACGACTCTTGATCTCGGGGTTGTGAGCTCCAGTCCTATGTTGGGTGTAGAGATTATTTAAAAATAAAAATCTTGGGGCACCTGGGTGGCTCAGTCATTAAGCGTCTGCCTTTGGCTCAGGTCGTGATCCCAGGGTCCTGGGATCGAGCCCTGCATCGGGCTCCCTGCTCCGCAGGAAGCCTGCTTCTCCCTCTCCCATTCCCCCTGCTTGTGTTCCCTCTCTCACTGTCTCTCTGTGTCAAATAAATAAAATGTTTAAAAATGAATAAATAAATAAAAATCTTCAGGGTGCTTGGGTGTCTCAGTTGGTTGAGCATCGGACTCCTGATTTTGGCTCAGGTCATAATCTCAGGGTTATGGGATCTAGGCCCAGAATGGCTCTGCACTCAGCAGGGAGTCTGAGATTTTCTCCCTCTCCCTCAGGCACCCCCCAGCACCCCCCACTCTCTCTCTCAAATAAAATAAATAAATCTTAAAATTAAAAAAAATAAATCTTAAAAAAAAAGAAAAGATGTTACATCAGTGAAATAAAAACAGGATGCTATGAAAAATGAACAGTTATAAAGAACAAGAGAAAGCCCTTGGAAATCAGAAATATAGCTAAAAAAAAATAAATCTGCTTATTTTAGATATTTTCTCTTAAATCAGTCACTTTCCCCTGAAAAGAATTCTCCAATCTCCTGCCTTTGGAGATTAGTTAGTAGCCTTCTGGAAGGGGAATTGGAAGGGTATCTCTCCATTTGGGATGTAGACTTCCATTAATTCCCTCCATTTTATTCTTCTTTCTTGAATTCTGATTAATTTAATATTGGACCACCTGGGCTATCCTTTAATTTTATTTTTCCTTCAGTATTTCTTGATCTTTTTGTTCTGCTTTCTGGGAAAATTTCCTCAACTTTACTTTTTTTTAAAGATTTTATCTATTTGAGAGAGAGAGAGAAAGCAAGAGCACAAGTGGGGGGAGAGGCAGCTCCCCACTAAACAGGGAGCCCAACGTGGGGTTCAACCCCGGGACCTGGGGATTTTGACCTGAGGTGAAGGCAGATGTTTAACTGGCTGAGCCACCCAGGTGCCCCTCCCCAACCTTACTTTTAAATCCTTTTAAGGATTTGGGAGGGGATGGCAAGAAGCATATGAATTAAGTCTCTCACCATTATCAAATTACAGAGCATTTCTGTTACTTCAAAAGAAACCTCATACTCATTAGCACTCACTCCCCATTACTCCCAGCCCTTGGCAACCACTAACCTACTTTCTGCCTCTGTGGAGTTGCCTATTTTATACATTTCACATAAATGGAATCATACGTGGCCTTCATGTTTGGCTTTTTTCATTTAGCATAATATTTTTAAGGTTCATCCATGTTGTAGCATCTATCAGTACCACATTCCTTCTTATGGCTGAAAAAAATCCCATTGTATGGATATGCCACATTTTGTTTACCCAGGCATTGGTTTATGGACATTTGCATTGTTTACAATTTATACCTATTATGAATAATGCTACCATAAACATTCATGTGCACATTTTGTGTGGACATATATTTTCATTATCCTAGGTATATAGCTAGGAATGAAATTGCTGTCTTTGTTTAGCTTTTTGAGGAACTGCCAAGCTGTCTTCCAGAGCAGCCGTACCTTTTTACATTCCCACCAGCAATGCACTAAGTTTCCAGTTCTTCTACATCCTCACCAACACTTGTTGTCCATCATTTTTATCATAGCCATCCTAGTGGGTGTGAAGTGGTATCTCACTGCGGTTTTGGTTTGCATTTCCCAATGCCTAATGATATTGAGCTCCTTTCATGTGCTTATTGGCCATTTGTATACCTTCTTTGGAGAAATGTTCAAATTTTTTGTTCATTTGTAACTGGGTTGTCTTTTTGTTGTTGAATTCTAATAGTTCTGTATATGTTCTGAATACAAGTCCCTTATTAGATATATGATTTCCAGATATTTCCTCCCATCCCACACATTGTCTTTTTACCTTCTTCATGGTGTCATTTGAAACCCAAAGTTCTAAAATTTTGATTAGCCAAATTTATCTTTCAATTTCCTTTGGCGTGCTGTGCTCTTGGTGTCACATCTAAGAAAGCTTTACCTAATCCAAGGTCATGAAGATGAACTCCTTTCTTTTCTTTGGCATCTTATGGTTTTAGCTCTAATACTGAAGTCTGTGATCCATTGTGAGTTAATTTTTGTCTATCCTGTGAGGTACAGGTTCAACTTCATTCTTTTGCATGTGGATGTATAATATTCCCAGCACCATTTGTTTAAAAGACTACTCTTTTCACATTGAATTGTCTTGGCGCCCTTAGGTTTTCAATCTTGTTATTACTTGGAAACTGACTGACTGAAGATTTTTTGAAAGATAATACCTAATTTAGGAAAGGGTAAGGGGAAATCTTACATGGTGCTAATGGGAATATAAAAGAAGTACATCCTCTGAAGGGCAATCTGCCATGCACATCCAAATTTGAAACATATATACTTTGATTCAGGAATCGTACTTCTAGGAATTTATTTTCAGGAGCTAATTGTACAAAGGTGGTATACGTAGTGGTGAACAACTGGAAGTAACCTAAATATCTATGAGTAGGAGACCATGTGAATAAATTATGCTACATCCATACAATGAAATATGATGCAGACTTTAAAAATGATGGAGGCCAATAAATAAATAAATAAATAAATAAAACAATGGAGACCTATATTTATTGACTTGGAGCAATCTATTGCTAAGAGAAAAAGGAAAGCATGTCACAAAGCACCATTTATAGTAGGATTGCACTTATATAATATTATATATTTTACATATGCATCTACATTCATAGAGATAACTCAGAAAATAGTCACAAAAATGTTAACAGTGGTGGCCACTAGGTAATGGGATTTTGGCTGGCTTTTTTTTCTTTATACTTTTTTGCATTGCATGAATTTGCTACATGAATATGTATTGTCTTTATATTCAGAAAAAGAAAAGCTATTTTCATTTTGTAGAAGAATGTCCTCAAGGAATATATATTGTAAACGACTATTTGATGACCTGGAAATATGTTCATAATATATTGTTAACCAAAAAAATCAGGTTACAGTATCATTCCACTTACAAAAAAAATTTTTATATTATATGGTATTTCCTAGGTACTATGATACTTTTTTTCACTACTTGCTATTTCTGAAATAAGGATGTCTCTTATAAGCCTTATGAATATTTAATGTAGTGGGCTCTCCCCTCCCTGCCCCCCTGAAAAGATGTTATTAATGAGATGATGCTTCTGGCAACCTGAGACTTGAGAAAGTGTCATATGTGGGTAGAAAAAAGACTGGAGGAATAGACACCAAAACATGAGCTGTGCTTAGCCCTGAATTGAGATTTTTATTTTCTTCTTTCATTAAGTATATTTTCCAAGTTTTCTATAGTACATGCATAGATAAACATTAAAAAAAAAATCACCCAGGAACCTGCTTTTCAAGGAAGAAGTAGAGTGTGAGGGTACCTGAGACTTCTGGCCTTTACCAAAATAGAGCCTAACAAATTGGGGAGCACATAAATTCCCTGAGTAGTGTCCGAGTCTAGAGTGAGGGAGGAGTAGCTTGGATGCCCACTGAGGGGCCCTGGGCCAGGCAGGGGCTGGCAAAGCAAGCTTGAGAACACATGGAAAGTTCAGTCAACAGGAGCAGGACTCGGAGATCAGTCTTAGTACTGTATGGACAAGGAAATCCTTGTGAGGTAGGAGAGGGTCCAGATGGTGGGGACGATGGCTAATTATGGAGGAGAGGGATGCTCAACACTGTGGGGCCACTCAGATATTTTCCAGACTAGCTCAGGAACACATTCCCAATTCCTCAAGGGAGGCCACGGACTGAGTGAAACTGAAAATGAGCCTGCCCCTTTTGAGAGTGAAAACATATATTGATTTGGGTGAGCCCTTCCCTCAGGCAGAGGGGCAGGACCCCTACAGGAGATGAAGGACATGGAGTGGAGGTGAAGGACTGATGGCCACAGCAGAACTTCAATAGCCTCTGAGGAGGCCTGCGAACTCTGGACCTCTGCTTAGGGTAAGGGAGGGACTTGGGCTTTTGGTGACCGTGCCCAGGGCACAGAGGAGAATACCAGGCACTGTGCCAGGCAGGAGCTTCACTCACATGACCATGTCTAATCTTTGCAACAGTCCCCAGATGAGCAGCCTGAGGCTCAGAGAGGTTATGTGGTTCAAAAGCACACAGCCAATAAGTAATGGAACAGAATTCCTAAAATAGAGTCCCTCTCTGAAAAGGGAAAAACATTGAGCAGAATTAATACTCATGATAAATATGAATATTGTTTTTTTACAAAAAAATACACAGGTGGACAGAAGCTGCAAGAATATATGCCTTAATGGTGGCTAAGTCTCATTGCTAGGAATTTAATTTTTAAATTTTATTTTATTTTCTCGGTTTTGGTGTTTTGCTTTTGCTTTTTTTTTTTTTTTTTTAACTTTCCACCTCCTCCATGATGAGCATGTAAATCTTCTTAAAGCAGAGAAAACAAAAAAATTTTTCAGAAGCAGTTGTGAGGACTAGTGGATCAAAGTAATTGGAGTGAATTACAGTGAGACCTTAATGACAGAGAAATCCAGGTTCTTACTGGTTATGTGAGTTCCACTTGGCTTCACTGAACCTGTTTCCTAAACAATAAAAGGGGATTATAATCTTGTCCCAGTGAGCTGTTGCCAGGATTAACTGAGATGCAGCGTACATGAAAGTCCCAAGCACAGTACTTGGCATAAGGATGATGTTTAGTAAACATTAAACTTGACTAGTCATAGCTCTTCATGCTGCACCAGGAAGGCCTAGCACCTACAGCTGTTTCAGAGAGCAGAAAGGAATCTGGTTTCCTTGGCAGGGGCCCCTTACTAGACCTGCAGCTGTCTACACACCTGACACTCTCTCCTCCCCTGTTTTTACCATCTGGAGACTAATAGGATCTCATTCCTTACCCCATTTTCACCTATTTGCTTCTCTTTCTCCCTTTGTCTCAACAATCGCAGCTGCTTAGACAGTATCTTTGAATACATGTGACATATTTTCAACATAACACACGTTTGCAGAGCACCTGTGTCCTAAAGATGGCCCCAGGCTTCTACTTTCCATTCATATCCTCAGAAATATTTGTATGAGCTCACAGTCCAGTTGAGAATTTAGATCCTTCAACTCCCATTTGTTGTCAGACTGCTGTAACAGGTACACACATGTGTTGTGGAAACCCAAAAGGCAGATTTACCAGTGTATGCACATATGCATGGGAGAGGAAGGGAAGAATGGAAGTATTTAGTATTTAAAGAACAATGATCTGCTCACCCTATATTATGCATCAGCTTCATATACTGTCTTTTCTAAAGAGAAAATGTGCCCATTCTGCTAAACTGGTTGCAGAGTCAGTTAAACCAATGCCTGAGTGGGGCTGTTTCCTCTCACCTTCAGATTTATTAAATTCTGTTCACAGCCACAGAGTTTGTGGAAGGCTGGGGTCATCTGATGATGCTGCTGAGGCAGTGGGATGGAGAGCAGGTCCAAGGAGTTACAAATTAGCTCGGAGTGTTCTCGGACATTTTGGAGCTTTTTGGAATACACACACATTCTGGTTAACAGGCAACTTTAAGACTCAAAGGAGTGCCCAAATCAGGCATTATTATATATATATATATAATATATATATATATATATAATATATATAATGTTTATATATATATATATAAACATTAATGGGAGTAAAAACATATTCGCCCATAGTTCAGCCTCCCTAAGAAAGAAAGTGTTTTTTACTTTTCCTTAATCTCTTCCAGCCCTTGTTCAAATCCAGAAATCTCTGGACATGATAGTAATTGTGGATTAGGTACAATGATATATTCTACTTCTTTTTCACAGCCAGATGCACTTAAGTGCAGCAACATTCAAAACCGGGGCACTGTGACAACAGCCCCTTCAGGCCTGTGGACTGACAGTGCAGTGGAAGATGCTGGCAGGGCGCTGAGACACACCCTGTTCTGCCTGTGTTATTTATGCCTTTGGCAGTGAAGCCCCTGACAAAGAAGCATGTCACTGGAACACATGCTCTTTGTTCACAGAGGTGCATACCAGCACCGGCTGTGTCAGAAGGGACAGTACCGGGCTTGTAGTCTCTCCTCCTTTGGCTCTTTTGCTTTCTTTTTATTTGCTTGCACATTGTGGCTATGTTTATTAATTACTTTGTAGCTTAATCTTATAAAACAGACATTTATCCTGTGAGCTATGTATCATGGGGAAAGAGTCCTTCATCCCCTCGGGTTGGTTATAAAAAGAGGACAGGATCTCAAGATTTGCCCCTTTTCTTCCTAAGGATCAACACCACCTCCCCCACCAGCCACCAGGTTACCACTCTCTCTAGCACAGAGCTACCATGTTCCAGGCTCCTTCAGCATCTCTCCTTTACCTGCAAGATGGCACCTGCGTGCTCCGTTTGGTATTAAAGTCCCTCTACAATTGCTCTCAATCTACTGTACCAAAGAAGGCCTCGTGCTATGACTTCATTCCAGTTAGCTGATGGTGTAGCAGACAAGATGGCAGGCTTTAGAGTCAGACCCATCTGGGTTTAAGTTTTAGCTCCACCTCTTGTTGGCCTTGCAGCTTAAGGACCCTGTGCTTCAGATCCTCATCTGTAAAATGAATAAAGTACAATCTACTTCACAGCGTTGTCTGAAGATTAAATCATTCAAACCCTAAACGCGGATGGCTCAGTAATTGCCCCTTAGCTCATGTAACTGATTTGCTAGTTTTTCATAAAAGCCTTTATCTCATGGCCTTGTGGATCTCATAACCTTGTATTTACAGACCTCCTGTGACATCGTGAAGACCACTTTATTCACCATTTTCCCATCAGTGATGTAGGCTAAGACTAACATTTTATTTTATTTTTATTTTTTAAAGATTTTATTTATTTGAGAGAGAGAGAATGAGAGAGAGCACATGAGAGGGGGTAGGGTCAGAGGGAGAAGCACACTCCCCGCCGAACAGGGAGCCCGACGCGGGACTCGATCCAGGGACTCCAGGATCACGACCTGAGCCGAAGGCAGTCGCTTAACCAACTGAGCCACCCAAGCGCCCAAGACTAACATTTTAAATACAAGACTCGAGAAACAACGTACTATAAAGTTTTTGCCTTTCCCCAAAATGCTTCTAAAACTTTGTTTTGAAATTTTAATTGGATATTTAAAAAATTGATATAGACGGTTTTGTTTGCCACTAAATGAACTCAGGTAAAATGGGGAGTCTTTCTTTACCTCAAGAAAACCTTAGGTTATTGCATACAATTGTGCAGTTTTTCTCTATTCATAAGTTGTTCTCAATCTTTGGAGCCTCTATGAAGATGGCATCTGATTTGACACATGACATATTTACTTATTTTAAGCTTAATACACCCTAACGTGACTCCCTGGAGGTCTGCAAACTTAGGGCTCTAACCCTGGCTCTCAGAGTGGTTGTTCTCCGCGCCAGACCATTACAAAGGCTACCTGCCAAGCTCCGCCGAAACAGAGCCCACCAAGAATTTACACACCTCACAGGGGTGCCCTGAGGAATAAATGAGATAAAAGTCTGCGGGAAAACTGTAAAACTCCGCGACTCCATTAGAAATGCTAATTGCTGCCTTGCTAGCCTATATTTAAATGTTAGAAAAAAACCCACGGAGATTCTCTTAAGCTCGGGGACACTCGGCCCCTCTGTGGCTCCGACGGGCGGCCGGGGTTGTCCGGTGCCCGCAGGCCGCGAAGGCCGACTCCACCCGGTGCCACGCGGTACGACGCGGGCCGGCAGCGATTCCGCCCCCGACGGGGGGTCCTCGCAGCACTGCCCTCCCCAGCCCGGCCATGGAGCGCGGAGTTGGGATTGTTGGCCTCGAAATGCGTGAGGGAGCGGAAGGCGACCCTCCGTCCCGCGCTCCCCTCACGTCTCCCGACTTAGCGGGCGTCGGGCTGGCTTGGTCGAGCCTCCGAGAACGGACTTGGCCTTACGGCTCCCCGCAGCCCTCCGAGCAAACTTCCCAGCGCGGGCCGGAGACCCGCCTCCAAGCGCGGCGAGGTGGGGCCCGGGGGTCTGGGCTCGCGGCGGGCGGGGAAGCCCCCCGAGCAAGGTCTTACATCAGCCACCCCACGTGCAGTCAGAGGGAGGGAGGAAGTCGCTCCAGTCCCCCGGGCTGCGCCTTTACCCCCGCCCCCCCGGCCTCCGCCCCTCCTGCCGCGCGTCTCCCCGCCCCGTCCTTGGTGCAGCCGCGGCCGCCGAGCCGAGCCGAGCAGCCGCCCGCGCCGCGTCGCCGGTTTAAGCGCAGTGCGGGGCCGCGGCCGGGGGCGGCGGTAGTGAGACCAGCGCTGCGCTCCAGCCCCCTTTTCCCTCCATGGTTTCTCTCCGCTCCCGTGAGTAACTTGGCTCCGGGGGGCTCCGCTCGCCAGCCCGCACGCCGCCCGCCGCCTGGGACCGCGCCGCCGGCCTCTACCGCCAGCAGACCCCTTCCGACGGCCCTCGCTGCGCAGGCCGGGACGCCTCTCCCCCCTCCGCCCCCGCCGCGGAAAGTTAAGTTTGAAGAGGGGGGAAGAGGGAAACATGGACATGAAGAGGAGGATCCACCTGGAGCTGAGGAACCGGACCCCGGCAGCTGTAAGTAGAACCCCCGTCGGGCGCCGTCTCCCCCCACACTCCGGATGACTTGCATGTAATGGTGGCTACCTGCGGGGCCCGGGCCGCGGGTTCGCCGGCCCCGGCTCGGAGAAGGGCGCAGCTCGCGGGCTCGGACAGGGAAGGCGGGCGGGCGGGCGTGGAGGGAGGGAGCGAGCGCGCGGGGATTAACTCTTTGGCGTCCGAGGGCCCCCGCGGCCGTCTGGGGAAGGCGGTGGGGTGGGGGAAAGCAAACTTTGAGCTCCTCGCCCGCCGGGGTCCTTTCTCGGAGGAGCGCGTGTGCGTGTGGCCGGCGGCGAGGGAGGGAGGAGGGGGTTGTGTAACGCTGGGAGCCATGTTTGCAGCCTCTCGGGATGCGCGGCCGGGCGGAGGCCGGGCCTGCCGAGGAGCCGCGCGGCCAGCCGGGGCTCGGCCCGCCGGGGCTCCGCGCGCCCCGGGCCGGCCGCGGAAGGGGCTCGGGCGGGGCGGGTACTCATCCAGTCGGGCCTCGCGGTTGGCGCCGGCGGGGCCGAGGGCAGGGGCCGTGCGGTGAGGAGGGGGCTGTCGGCCTCCGAGGGGGGCGACGAGCCCCCTCGCGCGCTGAGGGGCTTGGGCGGGCGCGCGGAGCGGGGGAGGGGCGAGCCGGGCCGCGGAGGTGGCGCAACCGCCGCCCCTCCGAGGCCAAGTTTGAAAAAAAGGACGCGGTTCCCGCCATTTTTCAAGCCTAAAAATAAAACTTTCTCCCCCATTTCTCTCGCTCCCCTTTCGTCCTCCGGGCTTTTCCCACTCCTGGCTTCCCAGGGCGCGGCCCGGTCGGCCCAGGCCAGCCGTTGTGGCGGCGGCGGCGGCGGCTTCGCCTTTCCTCCGCGCCGTGGCGGCGGAGCCCGGGGCCCCTGCCCGGATTCTGGTCCCTCGGTGTGGGCGGGCTGCGGCTCCTCGCGCCAGCCGGGGCGCGCCACGGTCCGACACAGCGCCATGTTGGCGGGCGCTCGTCTCCCTCCGCCGCGTAAGCCGGCCTGTGGGTTCGGGCCACCGCTGCCGGGCCGAGCCCCTGGCTTGTTTTGCGCCCGCCTCGCCGGGGCTCGGCTGGCATTGGCGGGAGCCGCACGCTGCGGCCGCCGCGGACTCCTCCGGCTCGACTCCTCTTCGGGCGCGCCGCCGTCCCCCTCCCCCTTCTTAAAAGGGCAACGCCAGGCGGCCGCTTCCGCCCGGGCCAGGAGCCGGGGGTACTGGCGGGCCTCGGCTGGGCTCGCGGGCCGCGCGATCTCGGCGGCCTCTGCCCCCGCACGTGCTCCAGGGAGGCCGGCACTCGCCGCGGCGGCTGCGTGAGCGGCGGGCGGGCCTTTGAGAATCGCTTCTTTCTTTTCCATCCTGCCCTCCCTGTTGCCGGGCGCGGGGCCATGTTCCCCGGCGCCCGCGCGGGGCGGCCGCGCCTCCGCCAGACCCGGGCCTCGGGTGAGTGGCGTTCCCTCGCCGTGGGGAAGCCCAGGGGAAGTCCTCTCACCCTGCCCCGGTCGAACGATGGGCGCGCTTCGTGCAGTCAGATAGGTGTGGGTAACAAGTTGCCAACTTGTGGAAATTCATCCACCTGCGTTCTCCTGGTGTCCCCACAAATGGGGTACGGGGAGAAGCGCCCCGCGCGTCCCTGGAGGACCGGAGGGGTTGGCGTCTCCACTTGGTCCCCTGGGTTTTCAGGTTCGACCACGGCAGTCCCATCCGTCTACAGTCAGACATTTTGTGTCGGCCACGTGCTAGTGTATTGAATGGTTAAGCCTTCTCGCACCCTAAGACTTGAAGAGTTGTGTTCTCATTTTAAGGAGTTGTTAACTTCAGACCTTTGCATTGTTGCTGCGTAGCTGCGAGTCAATAGAATGTGGAGTAGATTTAGCCAAAATTTCCAAAAGTATGCACGTGGATCTTCAAGGCACTTTAAAATCTAGAATTTCAATTCTTTGTGCGAAAAGTAAAGTACTATTAAAGTAGTCGGTAAGAGCAATGTTGCCCCCTCTGGGAAGCACAACTGGGCTGATGTTCTCACTATATGGAATTTTTTCACATATGCAGTAACCAGGATATTTTCAGAAATACTTAAATAAAATGGGAGCAGGTGTTAACTTTTCAAGTAAAATCAACTTAGGCCTTACGCTCTTGCCAAAGACAGGTCAGGCATGTGATTGTTTCATGAACGTTAAATTAAAAGTCAGTTTTTCAGTTGCACTATCAGGCGACTAGGCTACTGTTACTGGACAGCACTAGCCTACAGCCATCCACTGGTTTATTAAATATTTGAGTACCAGCAGTATGGCAGGGTCTGGAAAAGCAGGGTGAACTAGACAGCAATCCCTTCCATCCTGGAGCCTCAGAACCCGGTGGTATTTATTGTACTGGTGCAATTTAGGGGCTTTGGGAGCATCCTGGAAGCATGCTAAGGTTGGGGGGACAGGTAAAGAAAGGCTCCCCTGGGAACCCTGAGGAGGAGACTGAGACAACAGGAGTTAGGTTTTTTGGTTTTGTTTTTTGGGTGTTTTTTTTTTTTTTTTAAATTTTTTTTTTTTTGGAGGAGAGGGGACAAAAGGGGGGGGGGGGGGGGGTGAAGCGGGCCTCCTGCTGAGCAGAGAGCCCCGATGCTGCAGGGCTCGAACCCAGGACCCTGGGATCATAACCTGAGCCAAAGGCAGATGCTTAACGACTGAGCCACCCAGGTGCCCCAAGAGTTAGGTTTTTAAGAGAGGAAAGCTTTGATCTTAAATTGAAGGCTTTCCAGGGAGAAAATGCTGTAGGTTTTGAAGGACATTCTAAAAAAGCTAAAAAATAGTGTTTTGCACAAAAGAATCATCCTTGAGGCAAATGAAAAGTTCGAAGAGGACTCCTTTAAAACCAAACTCAGTCACATGGCTCCTTATGTTTGGGGGGCCAGCTGTTAGAGAGTAGGCTTGGCCTCTGGGATCCTGCAGACTTGTCATTTGGGAAAAGAAAACCTTTTCTTCTTCGGATTTACAGTTAGAATATGGACAGGAGGCTCTTAAAATGCATACATGCATTCCATGCTTGACTTAATGCCATCAAGTGAGAACTAAGTGTTTGAGGAGGGTGGAGGTTTGATCACAAATGTTTTTTGTAATTTTTTTTCTTAAGACCCGATGGGCTTTTATTGTGTGTGTGGCTTTTTTGTTTTTATTTTGAGGTGCGAAGATGACCCTGGCAACACTTTTACCTTCTTGTGTTCCTTGGCCAGCGTATGTGAGACCAAGATAATAGGTTCAGTTCACATATTACTATATTCTTACTCCTTATAAACACAAGTATGAACATTTAAGAGGGGACTTCCAAAGAAATGTGTATTTCAGGTTTTTTTTCTAAGACCAAAACAGCTCTTAATATCAGGTGTGTTCTCATAGTGGAAAATGCCTAAGATGGCATTTAAAAATCTACATAAAGAATGGAGATCACCATTTTAAAATATAGGCAAGGATAAGAAATATTTTATACAAGGGCGCCTGGGTGGCTCAGTTGGTTAAGCGACTGCCTTCGGCTCAGGTCATGATCCCGGAGTCCCTGGATGGAGTCCTGCATCGGGCTCCCTGCTCAGCAGGGAGTCTGCTTCTCCCTCTGACCCTCCCCCCTCTCATGTGCTCTCTCTCATTCTCTCTCTCACAAATAAATAAATAAAATCTTTAAAAAAAAATATTTTATACAAAATATTGTGTTGTCAGTTACTTCACTGAGAACAAATTGTGTAGTGCTAGAACACACCATATACATCACAGAAATTGGTGGTATTTTCAGATTTGAAATGAGACACTGATAGGGGCTAGTGAGATATAATTTAGTTATATTCCAAAATGGAAAAAATAGCTGTTGTTTATGTGAGGCGGTCATCCTTCCATTGCACCAAACATGGCACTCTATTATGAGCACCTTATTAACTATGCATCCAGGGACAGCCAGCCTTGATGGTAGTTGTTTGAGTTTTTCATTCAGTTAGAAAGCCAGGCAATTCCTATGGTTCAGTGGATGCCTCTGTGGGACTCTGGTGGGCTGTGTGCGAAGACTAGACACTCCTCTCCTATAAATAAGAGTAGTCTTAGGAGACACTTTTCAGTTTCCTCTACTTTACACCTTTAAAAATTTTTTCCCCAACTTCTGTCATCTTGTGTGTATTAATGTAATTTTTAGCATAATGGGATATTCTAATTGCATAGCAACTAATTGGTTTTTTCATTTTTTAAGTATTATATCTAAATTGAAGGAAAAAATAGGTACAGGTAAGCCAAAAATAGTATGTGTAGGTAAACAAAAATAAAATAGGATGGGGTGTGTGTGTGTGATTTCTACCATCTAGACATTCGGGTATATAGTCTGCCAAAATATTTAATTTTTTCCAAATTCAAATTCTATTAATGCATATATTTATATAAATACAGTAAACTTTATCTCTCTGTGTCACTATTATTTTGCAGTCTCGTTGTTAATGTCTGCATAGATCATAATTTAATTTATGGGGGTGGTTAGAAGGCTTTTTGCCATTTTAAATAGTACTGAAATGACCATCTTGTAATGTGAACCTGTCTTCTGTCAAATTGTTTAGAATGGTTCCTTTCTTTACCTACCCACCAATAGGATATGGGTGTTTCCTTCTTTCGTGCTGATAGTCCTGTCATCTAAATACAATTGAGAACCATTAATATAAATTTATTCTCTCATTTTGAGAACACTTTTAAAATAATGGTAAGGTGGAAGCTTTGAACATTGGTTAACTCAAGAATGAAAGTTGACAAAGATGGCAGGAGTTGCTTTTTCTACATTTTTGGATTATTTCACTTACTGCAATAACCATGTATTACTTTTCTAATTTAAAGGAATTGATAATTCAAAATGATCTATAATTCCTCCATACATTTCCCCCTCTCATAACAATTATAACCATTCTAATTGGGGAAAATCACGCAACCAGTTCCAAACCAGTTAGGTAAAATTGATTTGAGTAGCCAGGGGAGTGGAAAGTGAGAGCAAGTTGGAGAGGATGAAAGGAAAATTGCTTGATTTTTGTCTGTGGCCCTTAGCACCAATCTCCATAACTTGACTACAGTATATTTCTCAGATTTTTCGGTTAAAAAGTAGTAGAAAATAGTATTGCTTTTCTGATAGTTGCAGAAAACAAAAACAAGAGTTAAATAGGAAATAATATGGATTATTTTTAGTTTTTAAGTATTTACCTTGAATTCATATTTGGAAAAAAATCTAGTTTAATTGGAAAATGAAGGATGAAGAGTAAATTTGGTCTCTAAAGTTAAACTGTCTTCAAGCCGAAGGCCAGCTAACTTTTTCTTGGACTAAATAGCTCCCTGAGTTGTACACACAAATGTACAAATGCCTGCCCAACCTTACCTCCTTAGATAGTAGCTCTGTGAGGATTTGGAACATAAGGAGAAACTGGGGCCATTTTTTCTTGATTAGAATCCCTCATTTATTCTGGGACTAGATTGGGAGGCCACGGGGTTATGTACCCCCAACTCGCTGCCCTCTGTCCCCTCTCCCACAGTTCTATCTCTTGCAAGCAAGTCAGGGTCCCTCCATAGCAAGGAATAGGGCAGGGGGAAGGCTTAGTTTTCTCAAATGCTGCTGACCCAGTGCCTGAGAGCAAACACCTTTCACGTGCTCCTGTTTAGAACTTTATACGGGCTGGAAGAAGCCTGCTGAGGGTTGGCTTTCCAGACCTCTTGTCCTCGGGCACAGCCCCAAGTGGAAGGAACCCTGTGGTCTCTGCTTTCTTCAGTAAGTCCCACTCTGTTCTGTGCATTTTCCCCAGGGGCTTATCCTCTTACTGTGCCTCTGGCTCTTTGTTCGGGGGGTGGGGGGTGCCAGGTTTCTTTACTACTACTTCAGCCTTCCTGGAAAAGGCAAGGGGCATGCCTTCTCTGCTGAGCCATACAGTCCTCTGCCTGATTCACCCCAGTGAATTCTGTTACCTCCTACTCGTGGAGAAAATTTAAAGGTCTCAGGTGCGCATTCCCTGAACTTCTTGCTCTCCCACTTATAAACTCACCTACACCTGTATCCATCCTGGCTTTCTCCATAGCAGATGATCTATCTCATTTTTAATATGCAGCTTTTATTGTTGTAGTTGCACATCAACTTTTTTAATGTGATCTGTTGTTTTTTTTTTTGGCTTGTCTGTTTTTTGTCCATGTTTCTTCGGGGTGGTTTTTTTTCTTTCTCAAGGTAAAAACGGTATCCTTGAGAAAACGATAAATTAATGCAAATACCTAAAATTTCCGTATGTTAAGAAAGGTCACAAAAATAACAAGGGTTGGTTGCCATTTTAGATAAAGAACTCGGAACTCAATAACAGACTCAAATGTCTCTATTCTTTCGCCTAGCAATCGATTTTGAGGAAAGAATCCTGATTACAGAAGTTTTGTGTAAAAAGATATCATGCCATTATTTTTAAAGGGAAAATTGGAAATATATTCAACAGGGAGGATTGTAATTTGTGGTATATCCATATACTCTAATTTCTGTAGCCATTAAAAATACTCAAGAGTTGTTAAAGTATGCTAAGTAATAGAGTTTTATCTCACCTATATATGAAATATACAAAGACTGAGCTAATATACCAAAATATTAACAGTGGCAAACGTACTTCTTGCATTGATGTGATAATGCTTGTGATCAGAAAGAGGTTCTCTTTTATATCCAAGTTTTCTATTGCTGCATCTACTCAATCCCCTACAATCCTGACAAACCCATAGGCAGTACTCTGACAAGCCTGTGACCAGTTTTCATCATTTAACAGTTGTGAAAGCTCTTTCTCATACTGGGGTGTAGGGGTGACTGAAACAGACATGACCTTGCCCATCATGAAGCTTGAAGTCTAGTGGTGACTTTTTAAATCTTTATTACTTTAATAGATTAATATTATCATCATTGAAATGCTAAATAAGATTTTTTTTTAAAGATTTTATTTATTTGAGAGAGAGAGCATGAGTGGGGGGTGGGCAGAAGGAGAAGCAGACTCCCCACTGAGCAGGGAGCCTGACACGGGACTTGATCCCAGGACTCTGAGATCACAGGCTGAGCCAAAGGCAGACGCTTAACCGACTGAGCCACCCAGGTGCCCGCTAAGTAAGGTTATATAGGAAGGTCTCCCAGCCACTCACTTTCTCTTCCTGAGAGATTTTCTGTATATATAAGAAAGTGAATCTGTTCTGCACATTTTTCATCCCACAGTGTATCCTGGAAATGAGTCCCTTGTTGATGGGCATTTGAAGTTGTTTTCTAATTTTTTTCAATTCTTTCCTCAATAACTTCTTGTGCCTTATTTCAGAAGCCTTTAGAGGTGTTTGAAACCAATGCTTCACCATTGGTACCACTCCCGATTCTTCTCAGTCTTTTTTGCACATTCCCCAGGGTTCTGTCCTTGGTCCTCTTCTTAGGGATTCCATCCTTCCACTCTTTTTTTCTGCCCTGATGACTCCAAATACAGAACTGACAACCCTCCTCTGCACCCCAGACCACATGTCCAGTTGTCTGGAGATACTTGGACCCAGACATCCCAAGGGAACCTTAAACTCAATATCCCTCATAGTATTCATTACATCTGCCCCTCAGAAAGCAGTTCCCTACTTATTTCCATCTAGCTACATGGCTCCCATTTCTCTAAGCCAGACTTCAGCTTCCCCTCCATCATCTTCCATACCCAGCAACTAAACCTGCAGATCTGAACCATTTAACACCTTTTTTTCCCCTTCCAATTCCTTCCTCTTAATTCCTATTCTGCTGTTGGTTCAGCAAACCTGTTTTAGTTCACATTTGAATCTTTATGGTAGTTTTTTGTTAAGATCTTACTTATTAATTAGAGGGAGAGAGCAAGCACAAGCAGGAGGAGAGGGAGAAGCAGACTCCCCACTGGGCAAGGAGCCTGATGGGGGCTCGATCCCAGGAGACTGGGATCATGACCTGAGCCAAAGGCACCTGCTTAACTGACTGAGCCACCCCGGCACCCCTTTATGGTGGTTTTTGATGACCCTAGTTACAGTGGAATTTTACCAGTTGAAAGAAATACCCAAGAGGTGATTTCTCCCAGTGAGCTGGGAGGCAATATGGCTAACTCTAGTCCCTCCTCACTTGGGTTTTGGCATATTAGTGTCATTCTGTATAATAATTTGGATTCTCTGTGAGCTACAGTCATAGAAAATCCCCCGAACCAAATGAGAACTTTTAGTTGTATTGCTGTATTAGATGTGTGGGCAATTACAGTTGACTTTATTTATTTTTAAGATTTTATTTATTTATTTGACACAGAGAAAGACAGCTAGAGAGGGAACACAAGCAGGGAGAGCAGGAGAGGGAGAAGCAGGCTCCTGGCTGAGCAGGGAGCCCGATGTAGGGCTCGATCCCAGGACCCTGGGATCATGACCTGAGCCAAAGGCAGACACTTAACGACTGAGCCACCCAGGTGCCCCTGGTTGACTTTATTTTTATGGTTTGTTGGTTGTACTTTTTTTTTTAAATACAAAAGAAATACATGCTCATAAAAAGCTCAGTACAGATATGAATAAACAGCAGAGGTCCCTGTTGTTCCCCTCATCACTTTCCCCAGAGGTTACTTTTTTTTAGCATTTAGTATGTCCCAGGTGCTACTCCTCTGCAACTCCATGCCATGAATGCTATGATCTCCCCTTCACAGATGAGGAACTGAGGCACAGAGAGGTTACGTGACTTTTCTGAGGTCACACAGGTTGTAAGTGGCAGAGCCAGGATAAGACCTTGGGCATCTGTTTATAGAGCCCACCCCTCCTCACTTGACACCTTAAGATTTCAGATGTGATTTTCTGCAGAAAAGGGGAAAACGGCAGAGGTGTGTAAAGGAATGTGGAATGAAGGAAGGAAAGAAGTAAAAGGTGTAATTGGCCTGCATGTATCCTAACTGTAACCAGGGCTTAAGAGGAGGAAGTAGACAGGGTAGTGAGAAGTAGTGAAGAAGCAAGTGAGAAGTTGTGGTGGTGTGGGTATCACTGACTAAATCTGTTCCTTCTCTGTAAATGGGGGAGGGTGTGGTGGTGCAAAGAATAAAGAGTAAATTCTCCGTAATGGTAACAATTACTAGAGTAGTATCCTTGGATTTTGTATGGGAGGATGAAGACATTAGCTCATATTCTCATTTTAGAACTATGAGGGTCTCCCTTCCATATACATGCTTGATTAATGCTATTTAACATAGTAGATTTACTGCAAGAGTGCCTTTGGCCGTTAGCTCTAATTTGCATCACTGTAAATTGCCCAAAATTTGTTAAAAAGTTGCAAGTTTCAGAGTCAACCACAAAGCAAGAATGGAAGTAGGGATTAGCATGGTAGATACACAGTAGACTGTTTATTAATTGATCAGTATTTAAAATTGTGGGGCGCCTGGTTGGCTCAGTCAGTAGAGCATATGACTCTTGATCTTGGGTTCAAGAGTTCAAGCCCCATGCTGAGTGTAGATCTTACTTTAAAATAATAAACACAAATAAAATCTTCAGATGTGATACCCTTGGATGGATTGGAATTCTGAATTTCAGGACCCACAAAGGAGATTTTATGGCCTGAAAAAGGAACCTAATTTAACAGTTTTCTCCCCTGGAAATATCTTTCACATGTAACCCAGATTGATCTTTGTTTTGAATTAAGGCCTCTTGCATCTTGACCCCTTCTGATTATCAAGATAATCTTAGTGAAGATTAATAAAACCAAAAGTGGAAATGTATACTGTTGCCAAAATCTCTCAGGGATTTGATAGGAAAAGTAAAGTTTTCCTCTTTCTTGTGTCAGTCCCCTGGGCCTTGAGAGAGACTCAGCCAGGGGGATGGGGGCGGGAGGTGTTTTCTCTGCTTTTATAGTTAAAGCCCCCCTGTTGGGGAACAGACTTGGGAAAAGGAATAAGGGGGTATAGTTTCTTCACTTATATTTTAAGAACTCTAATTCTGTCTCTGGAAAGTAAAGAGTTTAAATCTTTATACCATGGTGTAAAATCCCATCCTTGATATCTCTTAGCATACTGTTACTAAAGGCTTAATCATTTTTCATTTATTTATAACTGTAATCTAGGTCTAAGTAGAGGCTGCCCCTGTATGTGGATGTTTTTGCTGGGTGTTTATGGTTGTAGGTTTTGCTTTGTTCTTTGTTTTATGTATGGTTCTGAAAGCTTATTTTTTCCTTTTTCCCCTTTGTCATCCACAGGTTCGAGAACTTGTCCTGGATAATTGCAAATCAAATGATGGGAAAATTGAGGGCTTAACAGCTGAATTTGTGAACTTAGAGTTCCTCAGTTTAATAAATGTAGGCTTGATTTCAGTTTCAAATCTCCCCAAACTACCTAAATTGAAAAAGGTAAGTACTTTTTTCTTTTTTTTTTTTTAAAGATTTTATTTATTTATTTGAGACAGAATGAGAGAGAGAGAGAGAGCACATGAGAGGGGGGAGGGTCAGAGGGAGAAGCAGGCTCCCCGCCGAGCAGGGAGCCCGATGCGGGACTCGATCCCGGGACTCCAGGATCATGACCTGAGCCGAAGGCAGTCGCTCAACCAACTGAGCCACCCAGGTGCCCCAGTACTTTTTTCTTTAGCAGTAAAAGAGAGAACATCCTGAGAAGGGGAAGCATACATGATTTTACCTGTAAGGAAGCAGTTAGTGTAGCAGAAAGCAAGTGGCCTTTGGACCTGGGCATATATGGGATTGAATTCCAGCTCCACCAGTTCCCTGATGGATGATCTTCTGCAGGTTACTTAATCTCTCTAAGGCTCAATTTCCTCACCTGTAAACTGGTGATACCACCCAGCCTTACACAACTGCTGTGATGTTTAGAAATAATACATGTTGGATGCTCAATAAATAGTAGTTATGAAAAGTAATTATTTTGTGACTAAGCTATTGCTGGTTAATCGCTATATGTTATAATGTTAGTTGTGTTTTTTTCTTAGTATGCTCTGGTTTAGGAACCACAGGTGCCTCCCACTCTTCATGTTTTATGTTTGTTGGTTAAGGGTGAGTTTCAGTAAAGACTTTTCAGATGTGTAGTCTGTGATAATTCAAACCCATTGTGTAATTCTTAATGACTAGAAAGTTTAAAGTGTGGTTGTGACTGCAAGAGTTCATTGTAACAAAGCTATATTTTCCATCCTAGCTGATGGCTTATTGTTAGTACTTTATTGGTCTAATTATAAATCACCCTCCACACTACCAATTAAAAACCCTCAAGAAAAATGTGTTCTCATGTCTTTGCACATGTAACTGTCTCGGAGCTCCAGAATGTCAAATTGGAAGAAACTTTGCTCGAATCTTCCAGCCTAGTCCCTTGCTTTATAGGCATAGCAATAGACCCAGAAAGGTACAGTGATTTGCCTAAAGCCACCTACAAAAGAAGTTAGTACTAGAGCCAGAACTAGAGCCCGTATCTCCTATTTCCTAAACCAGTACTTTTTCTATTACATAATGAAAAGTATGTGTAAGTATTGCAGACTTTTCCACTGCTTTGGTGTTCACTTTATTAGGGAATTTAAGCAGAACTTTTATCTAAAGGTACACTTAGAAATCTGTAATCAGATTTAGGCAAAATGCAGGTAGGCTGTTCTGTAGCTTGCTTGAGTTCTGAGAGGAGATGGTTATGGGTTAAGTACATGAATTAAAAACCAGAAGCTTTTTTTATTCATAGCCTTATTTAGGTAATAAATGCTTAGGCAGTCCTCATGAGTTTCAGGTAACTTATCTTCCTATCAGAAAGAATAATCCTGTTATATTTAAATTAGTATATTGTTCCCTTTCTTCTGCTAAGCATCTACTTTAGAGGTTCAAGTGTAAACCTTTTATATTTACATGGTTATTGGTGACACTGGGAGCTCTGATTAACCCATTAAACAACTGATGGCTTTCTAGCATGTATCTGCATAAACTTGATGCTAGTATGATCCTAGTGTATTTCGCGTTCTGTTTTCCTAGCATCCTGATACATTTTCCTGATTTACTATGGTCTGTACTATCAGACATAGGAGAGAAGTGAATCCGTGACCATCTATATAAAGGCTTTATCAAATCCTTCTGAAGCCTTGTTAATCACTTATTTGCAGAGTTAGGGAGGAGTGGAGAGATCTACAAATCAAACTTAAAGGCAGATAAGACGTTCTCACAACTGATACAGACTTTATTTTCTTCCTACCCTAGAGCATAGATTTTTTTTTTAAAAAGAAACAGAATTCTGAAAGAATTTTTAGTGTGTAAATATCACAGGTTTCCTAAATTTACACATTGATTTCATTTCAAAATAAATATGCCATTAAATGCTTTGGCAGATTGCCTTGCTATCTCTATGCCCTAAGATATTCATGTTGAAAGGATAAGAATATTATATATGTGTGATAGTCTAACCAATCAAGGGAAATGGGAAGTGGTCTCTGTTTTTATTTTGATTTACTGAAATCTCAATAAAGCTAACACTTGAGTCTTGATTGATAGACTTGTATTTTTTTTTAAAGGATTTTTTATTTGAGAGAAGAGTGAGAGAGCACGGGCTGGGGGAGGGGCAGAAGAAGACGGAGAAGCAGACTCCCTGCTGAGCAGGGGCCCTGACTCCGGCTCCATCCCAGGACCCTGGGATCATGACCTGAGCCAGAGGCAGACACTTAAACCAACTGGGTGACCCAGACGCCCATAGACTTGTATTTATAAATCTAGAGCATGACTAGATAATTTGGAATATCCCATGGGAAGGAAAAAAATGTTTTGAAATGTTTTATTTCCTCTTCTGAAATATTTAGTAACACCTAAATAGTACTTAAGTTGTTTTTTAAACTCATTCTTTCAACAAATATGCAAGTTTTTAAAAGTTCCTCTGTTATGCATCATGTAGTTCATTTCATTGCATGCTAAAGACTAAACTACATGAAGTTTTCATGCTATTCTGAGTACATAGCATAGTGGGAAGGGCGAATTTTTCTGAAGCTAGTCTGCCTGGCTTCAGGTCCTTGGTCACCTCTGTAACTGTTGTGTGATCTAGGGCAAGTCATAGAGTTACAGTTCATTGTCCTCATCTGTAAATGCAGGTAATAATTCTACCTACCGCATAGGGTTGTTGTAAGAGCAAATAAGCTCATATATTTCTAGTGTTTCGAACAGTGCCTGGCACTTAAATACTGTGTAAGAGTTAGATTTGGTTGGCATTGTTGTTGTGCTTAAACTAGAGAATTGAAACCAGTTCTGTGGCCTGAGTTTTTTCATTTGCAAAATGAAGAGTTTGAATTATATGCTCTGCTGTCTAATTTTTCTGGCTCCAATTTCTTTTCACTTCAGATTCTAATTCCTCCGTGAAGGCTCATTCCTTCATTGGCACACCATTTGCTGTGCTACTTGACCTGCCACTAAGAAATTAGAGTAGGTTCTCATAAAGGCTGGTGCCGGGTTTATGCAAGAAAGGGCCTCTGGGGAGTTGGTTTCAGCAACCCTGAAGCTGTTTCCCCACTCACTTTCCTGAGGTCATGGAGCTTCTTTAAGGGCTTGCTTTGGGACCTATTCCCTTCCCTTAGCCTTTGGAGCAACACTCTCTGGTGGCTTCCAGGTAGAGAACCTTCCAGTGTGTCAGAACTGTACAGAACCAGAACAGGTTTCAAGTGGGCATAGTGAGCTTTGTTTGGCACGAGGAATAAGCTGCTTAGAATGCACAGACCATTTACCCTTCCTGGCAGGTATAGACCACTGCAACTTCTCAAAGAATTCTAATTTGTCTTGACCCACTTTTTAGGTTAGAAAACGGATTCACAGATGTTAGGGGCCAGATCTTGAGCAAACTATTAGCAGCTGGTTAAGGAAATGCAACTCTTATCCATCCTGTTTCTCCTCCCCTGAAATGTTCTTGGGATCTGTAAACTACTTACCTGGTTTTAATCAAACAAAATGAACAAACATGCCCTAATAGGAACAGAGATTATTTGGTCTTGATAAGTATTTAAGAATTGTATTTGCTACTTACAACACCTTAGTGATAAGTGTTTCTCTGTGTATTTGTGTATATGTTGTATATTCTCTTGCAGCTTGAGCTCAGTGACAATAGAATCTTTGGAGGTCTGGACATGTTAGCAGAAAAACTTCCCAATCTTACACATCTAAACTTAAGTGGAAATAAACTGAAAGATATCAGCACCTTGGAACCTTTGGTAAGTAAGTGAGAACTTGGAAACCAGGACTTACTGGTCATTTTCATTTTCATATTTCTTATAGTGAGGGAAATGCTTGGAAATAATAATTGATTAAGAAGGTGGTGGTTTTTATTATAATACTTTCTATAGAAGTTTTAAAGATCAGGGCCTCTCTAGTTATGTGTTCCTGTGGCTTTGCTCTCCCTGCCTGATACTGTGGTGGTTTCCTTCAAAGGGGAATTCTTTTCTTTTTTTGTCCTTTTTAACTTTCATATATTGACCATAGACTTAAATATTTATCTTAAATTTTTTTTCTCAAACTGGCCAGGCTATTCTATACTTTCATACTTTTACAGAAAAAGCTGTTCATACTGGATGGCATACCTGAATTGCAGATGAACAGTCCAAGGACAGCTCCAGTTAGTTTTAGGTCTTCTAATTGATCTTGTGCCCCAGCTGGATCACTGTTGCCTTAAGTTTTGCATGGGAACCCCAAAATCCTCAGTCTTCATAATGGGATAAGCTGTAAAAAGTTAAGTGCCAGTTGGGTTACAGGCTTACTGTGTGACCTTGGGCAAATTGCTTCTTCTCTCTGGGCCTCAGTTTCCTCACTTACGAAGCAGGGAGGATAATAAGCTTTGTCTTACTTTACTTGGGAGTTCTCAGAATAAAATAAGGTAATGCACTTAACTTTGCTCTGTAAGTTGGGAAGCTGTGCTAATGGGGGTCCAGTCCACATGGAAGTTGTAGGGCAGAAAAGAGCTGGAGGGACAGGTTAATGTAAAGTGTGGGGCAGCCTCCCAGGCTGTTCTGTGTGGCTGCCACCTGGAAAGTGCTATGAATTCAAGATTGTTAAGTGATTTGTCTAAATATGACATTCTATAAATTTGGCTTTGAGACTGAATTCCATTTTAATAAGCTAATGGAACTCCCAACTTGTTTCACACTATCCAGAGAAACTTACAGTTTCTTTCTGTTTTTACATATACACGAAGTCAGTGTTTCCATTTGACTTATCTCGCAAACATTAATTGGGAGAGGGTTTTGCAAGCAGATATTGAGTGGTCTCAGGATCCAGAAGAGCAAAACCCAAGAGGATAAGGCATCTTTCTCTACTATCGTTATCTATTCTGGTGTCACAGTACATTAAAATATTTGGGTTTCACCTAACTTGTACAGAATGCTCTGTCGATATTTCAAGGGAAGATAGAGTTAAATTGTGACTTCCTTTAACAAAGAGGACTTCCTGCCAGAGTTATAGCATCTTTTTCCTCCTAATCAATAATTAAGGCTCTGCTCCAATATAGGTTAAATCACCTTTTATTGAGTCCCTTTATTTTTATGTTTCATTCAGTGGACCACGTTTAGCTCCTGTTTCTCAAATGCTGGCAGCCTGTTTCTCACCTTTGCTTCTTGAATTTGCCCCTTTGTTCCATTATAGGTACACCCAGATACTTGGGCTGCTTGCTTTTTACTAGTTCTGTTCATTTCCTCTAACCCAATCCCCATTTCCAGTGTCGAAACAAACATTAGTGAGTTTTGCTGTATTCAAGGACATTAACATTGGCCCATTGTATCCTCCTGTAACCCAGAGAAGAGAGAACTACTGTCCCCCTTTTAGAGATGAGGGAACCAAGTTCAGAGAGCTTAAATAATTACTCAGTGGCCACAGGATAAATGGCAAAGTAGAGATTCAAATCCAACTACCATTCTTTCCACTGCCTTTGGGACCTGTTCTTTTTGCCTTCGTATTTATTCCATACCCGAATTGACATTAAACTGGGAATTCCAACAGGAGCACTAAATTGAGTGCTGGTGTCTCCCAGCTAGACAGGCTACCCTGAACCTTTCTTTATTGTTTATGTGTCTATGATAGGTCTGTCGATTCAGGGTCGCTGTGAGCATAAGAACCCCTTTTTTCTAGAACAGAGTGCCACGCAGTACCCTCCCATTGCTGGATCACTGGCTGTTGCCTAATTCTTGTGTCAACCCCAGTCCTCTTTGGTGTTTCACCAGAAGCCTTTGTCCATGTCCTAGCACACAGAGGCAGAGCAGAAGCAAATGTTATATGGGAGTTGTTTTTTGGGGGGGCGTTAACTGACCTGGTCAGTGATGTATGAGGGCCCTTTGGAGGCAGTGAAAGTCTGTGTACCCTAGAACAGTGAAGAGTGGGAAATAATCATTGTATTTACCATTTTTGGAGGTCTGCTATGTACCATACACTGTAGTAGATGCTTTATGTATGCTATTTCATTAGTAATCCTCAAAAAACATTTCTACAAAGAGAATAAGAAATAACATGGCCCTCGTTTTATGCACGAGGAAGCTGAGGCTTGGGAGAGTCCGAATCCCTTGTCCAGAGTCACACACCTGGCTAGGCCAGTAACAGAGCCACAGTGCTACACACCCAGGGCCATCTGGAAAGGCTTGACCTCTCACTATTCTCCTGAACTTGCTGTTCAGATGCCTGGGGGTGCTAGGTAGGTCTCCTGAAGTTATATCTTGGAATAAAATAAAACTGTAGGAGAAGGTGAAGGGGGGGAATGTTGGGTCCATTTTGTCTTCTGAAAGTATTCTTCAGTGGGAACACCATCCTCATCCTCATTAACCACGTACATTTTGAACACCGTCTACTTTGAGCCCAGTTCTTACAGTCATTGCAATGATTGTGAATGCCTCTGCTTGCTACAGGGATATTAATCGAGAGACAAAGAAGGCATCAATTCAAACTTCCTTGGACACCTTTTTTAAGAGACCTGGGCCATCCAAACCATCCCCCAAAGCCCTTCTAAATTCTAAGAAGGCAAGCAAAATTATTGTTAATAAAATGTTTAATGTGTATTATGGCTAGCCTATTAGTTTTAGGCCACATTTCTGGTGTGGTAGCGTTCTGATTTTTGGGCGTTTTTTTTTTTGTTTGTTTGTTTCTTGTTTTTTTTTGGTTTTGGGGGGGTTTTTTTAGCAATATTTACACATTACATTGGGGTCCTGAATAATCTGTGGGTAGTATATTTTGGCCTTAAAGCACAATTTTATTACTTTAAACAGTTCTAGAGTACTACAGTTACTTGGAATTTTGTTGTTTATTTGCTTTCACTTCATTTTCTAGCCTACTGTTTGGCATGTTTGAATTATTCATAATGGGTTCTTTTTTCAGGAAGTAGCCGAAATCTCACAGATTCATGGAGTTTCAGAAATAGGTGGGCCTTGGAGGTCCTGTGTACTGTGACAGGAGATGGAACTAGAGAAGGGGCTTGAGGCACTGTAGAGTGTGAAAGATCAGGGCTTGTATGCATTTTTGTGCATCTGTTCCTAGGGAATAATTTTGAGAAGTAAATGGCTCATTCCCTTGAGTGATGAATTTTTAGACTTTGGGAAAGCTGCCTAAATTTACTTGTGGTCGTATCTTAGCTGGTATAGAGACAACCTTCTGTGGAAGAGAAAAGAGTTCCCAGGGTCGCCAGCTAGTTGTCTGGGGTGGTATTTCAACATTTTTTCCCTCTTTGGCAAGAAGTCCTACCTGGGCTTTTGGAGGTCAGCGCCTGCCCAGTGGGGAACCTAATCTGAAAGCTACACAACATAAAAGCAGCTCTCCCTATGATTAGAAGGGCTGGGGACAGCTTTCTTAAGACCTCAGGGGACTAACTTACATAAGCACATTATTTGATCCCCAGACTCTTGGATCATTGTACATTGGTGTTTTGAGGAGTGCATTTGCCTGTTGCTGTAACCCTGCTCTGTGTTCCCTGCTTGGCTCTCTGTTCCCAAGGGCTGCTCAGTGAAAATAAAACAAGTGTGGGAACCTTTTCTTTGACCAGGAAGATGAAGATTCTGTAAGTGCAGGGGTCAGCAACCCTTCCTCTGCAGGACCACATAGATGTTTTAGGCTTTGTAGACCATATGGTCTGTCGTAGCTACTCACTTTTGCCATTATTCTAGCACGAAAGAAGCTGTACATAGTACATAAACAAATGAAGTGGCTATATTAGAATAAAACTTATTTTACAGAAACAGGCAGTGGGCCAGGATGGACCAGTTGTCTTTTGCCAAGCCCTGCTTTAGGGTAAAGATTTTTAAATCATTTTCTAACTGTCCTGAATCACTAAGATACCTCAAGTCCTGAAGACAAGGTTTTTTTCATCTGCATTTCTTTCTGGGTGCTTGTGAATGTTGAAATAGTTTTCCCAATAAAGCATCAAAGCCTTTGAACAGTGTTTATTTTTTGCAACTTCATGCAGAGATCCTCTTTGTTTGTTTTAGTACTACTTTCTCAGAGAATACCAAGCTTTTTCTCCTGATTCAGAACGCTTAAAAGTGACATTTATGAAGCTATGTGTCCTATGCCCTCCAGGCTTATTGGCCCTATTCTAGAGGGCATAAGGCTACATACTACTTGATGTTTTGTGTTTCTTTTTTAAACACTTGCCCCTCTTCTCCTTCCTAAGAGGGTCTGCTGTGACTTCCTGCTGCTCTCTCCTACTTGCCTGTGATATACTATCTCTGCCCTCCCAGTGTCTCCCTTCACCCTTAGTTACAACTTACAAGAGCTGGGATTGAAATACTAGTACACAATTGTAATAACAAATGAATCTCTGAGTAAAATACATGGACATTTTCTTACCCACTTTGGCTACTCAGAAAACCTTCCTCAGCCCAAGCTTTTAGATACCAACTCTTTTGTATTCTGTATTTTAGGTAGATTAAACCAAAGTTCTAAACAAATGAGGTATTGCAACAAAATTTCAGGGTCTGGTAAAGTCAGAAGAAATTTATATCAGAAAGGTCTGGTAATGGTCTTGATCCTTTCCCCCAAATTAAAAAAAGAGTATTTCTCTCCTTCTGAAGTTTCAACTCTTGAGTGCCCCTTCCTTTTCCCCAGCCTGTACTGACTCCTCTCTTCCTGGAGAATAACTGTATCACTACACTTCTTGCTTTATTATATGCCATTCTCTAGTGTTTCACATCTTTGTCTTTGAATAGAAATCTCAAGTACTTCAAGATTGATTGCATTGATTAATTGAATGAATTTTTTTTCCCATCCTGCCACCCCAGAGCTTTGAAGACTAGCCTTGATATCCAGCAAGTTCTTGTTGGCCATTTGATTACTTGAACATTAAAACGTAGTTTGGAACCAAATTTATTAAAATTCTGTTTGAATTGTCTCATACTGTGAGAAGATTCAGTTTTAATAAATATTTTTTCAAATTCATTTTTCTTAAAACTACTAATGTTGCCAGAAAAAGAAAGTTCTCTGAGAAGGTAGATGTAGAAGGTAGATTATAGAATCTAAGATCTAGTGACCTATTATTATAAAGGTTGCAAAGGACTTGAAATGTTTTCCTGTGTATAAAGCTGAGTTGGTAGCAGCTAAATGAATACAGAGCCTAGAATTTTACCTCTTCGGGAGATGGGTTTTGTTGCTTATGTTCCTTTGGTTTAGGAATTTTGTTTCTTAATCCTTTTCTTCAGAAAAAGTTGGAATATCTGAAAAGCCTGGATCTGTTTAACTGTGAGGTTACTAACCTGAATGACTACCGAGAGAGTGTCTTCAAGCTCCTGCCCCAGCTGACCTACCTGGATGGCTATGATCGGGAGGATCGGGAAGCCCCTGACTCAGATGCTGAGGTGGATGGTGTGGATGAAGAAGAGGAGGATGAAGGTAAGTGGGTGTAACATGCAGTGAACCTAATTCTGCCTATCAAAGGTCATGATAAGCTATTGAATATTCTTGCTATTGAGAACAGTAATGACTATCCATGTGTATAGACATTTCCATTAAATTTGGAACTGGAACCTCTATTTAATCTTAGGACATTGAAGCCTTCAAATGATTCAAAATAAAAATGGTTAGCCTTGAATTTGGAGACTGTGCCCTCACACATTGAAATATTTGTGGTTTCCGTTTACTAAGAGGACCATCATCTCGTGTCTCCCTGCCTTATTCGTTACTCCCCTTTCTTGGTTACTGTCTGACTTAATACTTACAAACTCAGCTTTGTCAACACTCCCAGATTGCATTTCCTGATGCCCGTGAGCTAGGTTAGGTTCCTTGTGCCTGCTAAAGCAGCTCCTCGCTTACCTCTTTCATAACCTGTCACTCTCTGCTATTCTTGTCCCTTTCAGCTATGCTATGATGATCTTCTTGGGTAGGAATGGTCTTTTTCATCTTTATTCACAAGGCCTAGCACTTCCTAGATACTAGGTACATGTCCATTATATCCAAATGTAAATAAAATAGCTTTTCTGATGAGCTTGTGCTCTCCTTGCACCGTGACTCACTGACTCTGAGCCACTCAGGATAAATAGTTTCTCGCCTCTCTAGTGGCTTAGAGGAAGCAGAACGATCAGTTTTCACAAAAGTCAGCACAAAGAAAAGTTACTCCTAGAATTCCTGATGTTGCTGGAATTTGTGGTATTACTGTATTTGAAGCATTAGTGTAAATACCTTTTCTTTAAAGATGAAAATAGACAAAACAGAAATAGTCAAGAAAAGTAGAGGAGGAAAACATCAGGCAGCTTGGGTGCAATTAATGGTGTAATACAGTGATAGAATCTTCGCCCATTTACAGCAGATTTGAGACAACGCAAAATAGGAGGGGATGTAGGATGGTGTACATCCTTACGCCCTTCACTGAAGGTTCTCAGGTAGTCCTGAAAACCCTTGTGCCTCTTGTCTATTTAAGTTCACCTTAAACAGGTCGAATGGCCATGTGTGCAAGAGCCTGTAAGGAAATTCCTTGGAGAGTGGGGAGAGCAGCTCCTGAGAGGGAGTACCAGTCAAGCAACAAGTTTGAGCATTTTTTATGTGCCAGGCACTGTGGAATATAGTTTTGAAAGTAAAAACCAGACATGGTTCCTGTCCTCTTGGTCTTTACGGTCTACTGAGAATGTTAAGTAATCACAAGTGAGTAAAGTGTGTGGTAATAGAGAAGTATCAGGTGCTCATGTGAGAGTGTATGAGCTGGGATTAGGAGGTCTGGCGAGTCTGCCCGAGGAAGTGATGTTTAACTGAGACCCAAAGGTTTGAATCAGTGTTAGCCAAGCAGAGAAGAAAGGGAAGAAAGAGCATGCAGAGAATAGGAAGCCAGACAGCACCCAGGCTCTAGGACCAGGAAAGGTAAGAACTGCTTGCCTCCAGGCCTGCACCAAATGGAGTGGAGACACAGAGGTTGCAGGTGCCTCTCAGCCTGCTGCTTGTTCCCCACCCACCCTGAGCCTCCCATCACAGGCTTACGAGTGTTTCTCAGGTTCCTCATCTGGTATCTGGTTTTGTGGTGGTACCCTTACCTCAGAGAAGGAGCTCACTGTTATTTATTTATTGGGCAGGGGTGATAACTTATTATGGAAATTTTCAGACATAGACAAAGATAGAAATAATAGTAAAACTAACTTCATATTCCCATCACTGAGCTTCAGCAATTACTGGTTCATGGGGCGCCTGGGAGGCTTAGTCGTTAAGCATCTGCCTTCGGCTCAGGTCATGGTCTCAGGGTCCTCCCTGCTCAGCAGAGATCCTGCTTCTCCCTCTCCCTCTGCTGCTCCCCCTGCTTGTGCTCTCTCGGTGTCTGTCTCTTTCTCTCTGTCAAATAAATAAATAAAATCTTAAAAAAAAAAAAAAATTACTGGTTCACGGCTGATCTTATACGTACACACTCCTGCCCACTTCCCCCTTCTTATTTTGAAGCAAATCCCAGGAATTCTGTCCTTTCATCAGTAACTGTTAGAGTGTACAGCTAGTCCATCAGGACTTCTGGCCTCCAGATGTGAAGGGACTCTGCTGGACAGAGGGACTGAGTTGCAGCCGCCTGGGAGAAAGGGGGCAAGTGTGGTGCATGGGTGTCCTCGGCATTGGTGTAGCCCAGCATTTGTCTCATGGACAGACCTAAAGCACCCCAGCACCTTAGCAGGTGTGCCTTGTGGGCCATCGAGGGTATTTAATGAATTCCTTTGGACTGTTCCAGAAGGAGAAGATGAGGAGGACGAGGAGGATGAGGATGGTGAGGAGGAAGAGTTTGATGATGAAGAGGATGAAGATGAAGATGAAGATGTAGAAGGGGAAGAGGATGAAGACGAAGTCAGTGGGGAGGTTGGTGTAACTGCTGCTCTGTTTCCTATTTGTAGTTATAATGTGGAGGTCTTTTTCTTTAGGGTTTTTTTAAGAAAAAGGAAAGAAAAGAAAGGGCTTCTGATGAAAGTAGTAAACTTGTAAATAGACTAATAACGGTTTGATTGATTTAATTCTTGTCCCCCTTTTAGTAAATACTAAGCGGAATGCTTACAGAATGCTAATTAGACACAGTGCTTGGCTCTGCAGGATAAGTTTTGACCCTTTAGCTTATTGGGAGGAAGTAATGAGTTGAGTGTCCTTTCCATAGGGTGGGAAAACTGGAAGTGTTGAGAGCTGATGGTATGTCTGTCCCTTGGTTGAAGGATATGTTTACCAAGTCTGAACTTGTTCTCGTATGTTCAGCTTAATTCAGTAAATATATCCTATGCCTGCTGTTTAAGAGTTGGGGATGCAAAGTTAACCCATAATGTGGTCCTGTCTTGAAAGAGCATGTAGTCTAGTTTATGGGGCACCCAGTGATACAGTATCTCTGAGTAGCTGAATGCCATAGAAGGACAGGAGAAAGGAGTGACTTGACTTTGACAAACCTCAAAGGAAATTGTGAAAACAGGCAAAGAAAATGAGATGTCATCAAAAAGCACATTGCTTTGTAGTACAAAAAAAGTAAAGCTGAGCAATTTGTGTAATCTCATAGGTGTTTAATGAAATTAAGTTCTTTTTTTTTTAAAGATTTTATTTATTTATTTGACAGAGAAAGACACAGCGAGAGAGGGAACACAAACGGGGAGTGGGAGAGGGAGAAGCAGACTCCCTGCCGAGCAGGGAGCCCAATGCGGGACTCGATCCAGGGACTCCAGGGTCATGACCTGAGCTGAAGGCAGTCGCTTAACCAACTGAGCCACCCAGGCGCCCTGAAATTAAGTTCTTAAAAGAAGCTTTTTTTTTTTTTTTTAAGATTTTATTTATTTATTTATTTATTTGAGAGAGAGAATGAGAGACAGAGAGCATGAGAGGGAAGAGGATCAGAGGGAGAAGCAGACTCCCCGCTGAGCAGGGAGCCCGATGCGGGACTCGATCCCGGGACTCCAGGATCATGACCTGAGCCGAAGGCAGTCACCTAACCAACTGAGCCACCCAGGTGCCCCCTTAAAAGAAACTTTTTATGAGGATGGGCATATAGAAAATTCTCTTCTGAAATTCAAGATTTTAAACATTTCTCGAATTATCCGTTATAAATTGTTATGCTAATTAAACATGTCTGGCAAATAAAATGCTTACTTCTGAGAAGCAGTTTTTAAAGAAAATTTTAATTGAAGCTTATTCAGAAAAATGAACAGATTTCAGGACATTAAAGTAGATAAAGATAATATTAAAAGTTTCCTCCTTGATGAATTGTTAACATTGGCAAATTATCTTTTTCTCTGTACTTCTCAATTGGCAAATTAATCCAGTAGCACTCGCTATTTCTTTAGGAAGAAGAATTTGGACATGATGGAGAAGTTGATGAAGACGAAGACGATGAGGATGAAGATGAAGATGAAGGTGAGTCTAACACATGCACTTAGGTCCTCCTCAGTTAAAAATCATGGGGAAATGTCCATTAATTTAGAATTTAAAACTACAGAGAACAAAATAAAATTCTCTTTGCCCCCCTGGTGGCCTTCACAGGCGCTTCTGAAGCGCTGTCGGTGCGCCTAGGCTGGTGAAACCTCCTGCTCTCCGGCAGTAATGCCCGTGTGCAGACAGGAGGCTGCCCTCGGTGCCACACTTGAACTGTGGTTTTAGACTCCATCGTTTGGATTACTGCCACACATGACATTTTTGGTTTGGGAATTCTTTCACTAAAGTCTTAATAACTGGATCATAACTTTTGCAGAATGTAATAATAGCACCTTTCCAGCTTTATTACTGTTACTTCTTTTCCCTACCACAAACAAAACCAATGAAACATCTATTTATTTGTTAGTCGTTGGAAGTATAGATTCTCACACCTGTGTGGGATTCAGAGTACCAGACTGTTTGCTCTGCTTTCCATTGGTTCATGCTTTCTCAGCGTCTGCTCTCTGTGCCAGGCACTGGACTACATTTACACTAGTACAACAATAGGCAGGGATCAGTACCTGCCATTAGGGAGCTTTTTGGAACATCCTGCACGTTTAGGTAATTTCATTGACATAGCGATGAATTTTTACTAGTTGGAAAAAACAGGATGATGTGTAGGTATTCTTGGCCCAAATACCTAAAGATTCTAAGAAATACCTTTTGAGTTAATATTCACTTGCTACAATTTGAGTCAACTTAAAGAGAGCAAGTTAAAAATGGAGAAAACTGGGTTAACTTTGCTGTCACTTGAGATGCTGCTGTGCATTTTGCCCTTCTTCATTAAATGGTTGCTATTTATGCTTTTTAGTTAATAACCTCTTAAAATGAGCAACCTACCAATCTAATCAAGCTTACATTTTTTTTTTTTTTAAAACCTCCCAACCATCAAAAAGTTCATTGTTGTTACTTCCATTAGCAATAACTTAGGCAAATACCTTTCTGATTGTCTCAAAGTGAATTTTTGTTATTGTGCAGAAGAGGAAGAAAGTGGGAAAGGTGAAAAGAGGAAGAGAGAAACAGACGATGAAGGAGAAGATGATTAAGACCCCAAATAACTTGGAAAGAAAGAACTGTTCAGTATTGGTTGGACTGCTCATATGGATTTGGTAGCTGTTTAAAAAAAAAAAAAAAAAAGTAGCTGTGATACAAACCCCAGGACACCCACCCACCCAAAGAGCCAAAGAATAGTTCCTGTGACATTCCACCTTCCTCCATTTAGCCCCTCTTGGAAATTCACCACCAAGCTTGGGGACTTCATCCCAACAAAATTGTAAGCATTGTTAGGTTTTCATGTCAGACTTGCTGTAGCGTGGAGAGCTGTGATTGGGGAGCCGGCCGTCTGTGGCTACCAGTTACACCGAGACTGTAACAGCATTTTTACTTTCTGTACAACAAAGAAGCTTTGTAAATAAAATCTTAACATTTTGGGTCTGTTTTTTCATGCTTTTCTTTTCTTTTTAATGAATTTTTTTACATTAGGACATTTTATGTGTCAACTGCCAAAAAAGTATTTTTAAGAATTTAAGTGAAATAAACACGTTCCTCTTTGGTAAAGCCTAGTTGTATGCTTACATTTTTAAATTAGACTTTAATTGTAAGCTCATGTTAAAACACTAAAGAACTGGTTTCTCTGACATTTTTATGTTAATGGTTGTTGAGAGGAAATGCACAAGTGTATAGGATCTTTGAACACTTACCTGATTCTCCTCATTTCTCTACTAGGGGAGTCGACTTTTCTTTTTTTAAACAAAGTCTGAAATTCAGTGCTCTGGAGCCCCTGAAAGCCAATAAAAGATGTTAGATTCAAGTAATAGATGAATTAAAAAAAAAGGATAGTATAAAGCAAAAGCCTTACCCTGGGTTCTGGGAGATCCTAATTCTAATTCTGCCTCTGCCACTGATTTCCTGTGTGACCTTGCATTGACCTTTAGATCACCTCCCCGTCTGTAAAATTGAGGGGGTGTGACCAAATGGCTTCTGAAATCTCTTGTAGCACTGATGGTCTGTGACCCTCACTGACAGGAAGGTCTGAAGAAAAAAATGGGCTTTGCATCAAGGCTGAAACATGTAGGGTTTGACTGACAAGTGAACAGGGTATGGTTTGTTACCAAGACAGGCGTGCTAAGGAGGAATGACATGTGAAAAGCCTTGCCAGGGAAGCGGGTAGGCACTGCCCAAGGTCAGCTCGGCTTTCCAGAAGATGGAAATTTTCTCTATTCTTAAAGGGATTTGGGGGAGGGGTAAGATGTTCTGCAGTCTGTGTGTTCAGTGGCTCAACCATTTAATAGATGCATGACTTTGTTGTCAATATTTTTTGTAGTAGAAGATTGAGGATTGTTTTAGTAAATCTTAAACTATAAGCCACCGGAATGAGTAGGGTTTTTATGCATAAAAGTAGTGTTAAAGACTGGAATCTAATTTGAATTTATATCTAGAAAAAGTTATGTAGTGTTAACGGTGCCCCCAGATCGTGTACTTTAAAATTGAAGTCTCTAGGCTTTAAAGTGGAATTTGCTTTTTGCAAAGGAAAGTCCAAAAAGTTAAATTTGACTTCTGGTTTAACAGGTACTATATTTTCCTCAGACACAAGGCCTTTGCCATTTGGCAAATCTTCAATACATTATGAAGCAGTTTCTTCTGTAACTGGGTTTTGCATGTATTGCCAAATATCAAACAGTGACTTTGGACAATTGTTTTCCTGCCTTTTCACGTTTACAGAGCTTTGCAGTATCTACCAAGCACTTAGGCTGGGCCAGGCTCCTTGGGAGAGGGCTGGGATGGAGACAAGCCAGCTGTTGGGCGCTCACAGTAACTAGTAGGAAAGAGAAGACAGGAGTGATACTTATTAGGACCTGGAACTAGAGGTCCAGTAAGTGTTAGCGGAATTCAGAGGCTGGAAAGAGAGCATCCAACTAGGAGGATTGGGGGACTCCCTAGGAAGGAAAATTTTGAGCTGCACATGCCAATACAGGTTTAGAAATAAAATAGGGTTTAGAATAGGAATTGGGGGAAGGAGGGAGGAGCATGACTGAGCTGGGGTGTGAGGTGGGTAGCTGCTGAGTACATGTAGATTCAAACAAGTAAGTTTGCCTGGAGGATGGGAAATGCGGGAATGGCAGGTGAGACTGGAGCAGTAACTTTGGGACCTTCTAGAAGGCCTTTGAAGGTCAAACCTTTCTTGGGCATTCACTTTGTAAAATGTCACTTTGACCTACTACATGTAGCCAGTGAGGATGTCTAGAAAATTATCAAGCCAGGTGTTTATTTCCATCCTTTTTCTTTTCTTTTTATTTATTTTTTTAAAGATTTTATTTATTTATTTGACAGAGAGACACAGCCAGAGAGGGAACACAAGCAGGGGGAGTGGGAGAGGGAGAAGCACGCTTCCTGCCGAGCAGGGAGCCCGATGTGGGGCTCGATCCCAGGACCCTGGGATCATGACCTGAGCCAAAGGCAGACGCTTAACGATTGAGCCACCCAGGCTCCCCCTGTTTTTTCTTTTAAAATGGGGTTTTCCAGAAGTCTATGACATACTGACCTCTGGAAGGGCCTTGAGGCTCAGCTGCTCTTAACCAAAGACTATTTTTAAATTCTTGAGAAGCAAGCTTTTTGTGATGAGGTCACAGAGTGGACCATATATCTGGAATTGTCTCCCATCTGAAGGAGACCCTCATTGAGCGGGTTTGCTTCCAGCTTTTGCAGTGAATATCCGAGTTACAAATGTATTGTCTATGCTGGGTGGGAGCTGTGTTGGGCTGGATGGCTGGTGTGGGGTGTGAGGGGGTGTCTCTTCCACAAACCTGCCCTCCAGCCACAGCAGCTGCTCTCCCTGTGTGATATGTTGGAATGTCACGATTGCATCTGAAGCATTTATCCTTTAAAAATACAAGGGAACCAATACTCATTGCAAAGATGGGGAAACTGAGGCACAGGAGAGGGTGAGTCAAGGACTGGCCCAAAGGTTTCCTGGTGAAGTGAAAGAACCTGGCCTCGAAACCATATGGCCCTGGTTTCAACGTGGTGCCCTTACCTTCAGTTTCCTCATTCTGCCCAAGAGTGCTAGCCACTTTTTTTTTTTTTTTTTTTTTGACTGCTTAAGTAGGCAGAGCAGCAGGCAGAGGGAAAGGGAGAAGCAGGCTCTCTGCTGAGCAGGGAGCCCGATGCGGGGCTCGATCCCAGCAGCCTGGGATCATGACCTGAGCCGAAGGCAGCTGCTTAACCGACTGAGCCACCCAGGCGCCCCTGAGAGTGCTAGCCACTTCTGATGGGAACGCAGACCCATCTTGTGTGAGATGCTAGCCCCCACCCATCACCACCACAGGGACTCCTGACTAGCGCCCCCCGCATGAGGGTAGTTAAGCAGAGTCCATGTTTCCATTCTGGCATTCCTACTTGGGCTACACTACCCTACCCCCAGAGAAAGGTGAGACAGAACCACGAAAGTAGTTCTACGCTTAGGCTATGACCTTCCCTTTTCTCCATCCCTGTCGAGTGGTGCTGACATCAATTTTAATGAGGTGGATGATACCGCTGTGTTGACAGTTTGAGAAGGGAGTCGAGTTACCAGCTGACTTAGACTTAAGCTTAGGTTGGCCAAACAGTTGCTCTGCAGGAAAACCCCCAAGATTGCAGCAAGTGTAGAGATTCTTCCCAGAGCCAATTAGGTCAGCCTCATAACCTCTGACCAAGTATCTTATAACTTGCCCCAGAGGTGTTGGGAGGGCATACAGACAAAAAATTACCCTTGGAGTTACTCTGACGAAAGGGACTTCACCCCAGGTCAGGAGGGGTTTGTGAGGAGGCCGGGTGTTCATTATGGCACACCCCCACCTCAGCCCTGGGGAGGCAGGAGTGGAGTGTGATGAGGAAGGCCTCAGTGGGACTCCGGAGAACTGTTTTAGCCCCAGCCTGGCCGCTGGCTGGTATTTGACCCCCTCCCGCACACTTCCCTTCTGTGAGTCTCCAGTTCCTCAAAGGAAAATATGGGGCCTGAGCTAAATGAGCTTACAGCTCTGTTCCAGCTGTACAAATCGGAATGGGGTGCACTCCCAAGTTCTGTTCGGCAACAGGGATGCTAGTAGTCAGTTATGGATGCTTTACTCCCAGTTACCCCAGAGCCCTTCCGCGGAGTAGGTAAGGGTTTGTTGGGGCTGGTGGGAAAGGTCAGCCGTGTTTTAGGCTCACGGAGTAAAAGGACTACACCAGTAGCAGGAGACTAGTGAGGAGACCTAACAGTTATCTGGGCAAGGCCGGATAAGGGCTGCAACCCCAGGACTGACTGTGAGTGAGGTGTCTTCCAAAAACTGCTATAGCAATATTAGTAAACCGTCTTACCAGTCAGATTCGTGAGCGTTCTGGTAGCATTACAGACTCGTTAGCATGAGCAGAATGTATATCTGCCACTAGAGGGCACTACAGCTTCCAGTCAGAGAGGAGCAGATGGCCATTTATTGAGAGGGATTCTTTCTAGCCCCTGTGAAAAAATACACGGTAATCCCCATTTTACGGATGGGGAAACTGAAGGGATTTGAGGTGAAGTGTCCTACCCAGAGCCATGTAGCCAGTAAATAGCCAGCCCGGCTGGGATTCTAATCCAGCTCTGCCTGAATCCAAAGCTTCTGCTCTGTATGAATGTGCCCCTTTAGGGCCCTCTGGCTCCTGACTCTGTTCTGATGAGCAAGTGGGCATGTTTCTTCCTCTT
The DNA here is from genome assembly GCF_002201575.2 of Neomonachus schauinslandi. Taxonomy (NCBI): domain Eukaryota; kingdom Metazoa; phylum Chordata; class Mammalia; order Carnivora; family Phocidae; genus Neomonachus; species Neomonachus schauinslandi. Next base: position 60,908,695 of record NC_058415.1, read on the forward strand.
CACTCTGGGAGCAAAGTAGAAGCTGGCTAGCCGGACCCTGTTAGTTTGGAGGTTCAGGACAGAGAACAGCTAAAGTTTTCAGAGTTGAAACCATGAAGCGTTTAGGGGGACAGGCAACTGAGCCTTCTGTAAATACTGACAATCACCATTATTAATGATTTCACATTGTGGGAGGCATCCCTGCCATATACCACGTTGGTGAACTTGAAAAAGACCCTTTGCTTTTTGGAATTCTGTTTTCCTGTTTGTAAATTGGGAATGCCTTGCCTATTCCCTCTGCTGAGTGTGAAAGTGCTGGACCCCCATGAGGGGTAACTTCTTGAGAAGAGCTGGGAATGGCCTAGGCCAGTGACCTCTTTTGTTGGCAGACTAAGCTAAGCTTAGTGGGACTAAGTCCCACCCAGCACAACTGAGACCAGGGTTCTACACAGCTGTGCACCTGCAAGCAAGGTAGGTGAGAAGTGGGCATCTTAGCGGGAGGGTTGGCCTAGCACTGGGGGACTCTGGGAGTGGCTGGCAGTACCCTAGAGAAACTTCAGAAGTCCACAGGACCCCAGCCAGCCCCTGGGGTTGGGAACACCTGTTAGGCCCTTGGCTTTGTCCATTCCAGTAAGTGGGTCATCTTCCTTTTTTTTTTTAATATTTATTTATTCATGAGAGTCAGAGAGAGAGAGAGAGGCAGAGGCAGAGGCAGAGGGAGAAGCAGGCTCCCTGCCTAGCAGGGAGCCCGATGCGGGGCTCGATCCCAGGACCCTGGGATCATGACCTGAGCCGAAGGCAGACGCTTAACCGACTGAGCCACCCAGGCGCCCAAGTGGGTCATCTTCTGCCTTATCTCTGATTGGCCCTTAGGTTCTCCTGCTGGGACATTGGTCCATTGTTCCCCCGCTTCTGTAGCCACCCTGTGTCCTCCGCACCTACCTGTCCAAGCCCTACCTACAGCCACCCTGCCAAGTTCAGGCCTCACCAGCTCCAGTCTGACCTGTCCTGAGCCCCACTTCTGACAAAAGAAATGCTAGTCCCAGTGTGTCCCTGGCACACTACAATTTGGCTCAAAGGAGGCAGTGTAAGGATTCTGACCCCATCTTTCAAATGAGGGAACTGAGGCTCGGGGGGACTGTTGGAAGACCCCAGAGTGCAGAGCAAGGCCAACTTCACTTCCCACTTTGTGCTCTTCCCAGAGAATACTCGGCCGGGGTGAGAGAGCTAACAGGGTTATGGGACCAAGTCTACTGGACTTGGGAGAAGCTGCTCTCCGGGGGTCCCTCACGTGGATGGGAACTTCTGAAAGCCAGAGCTCCGCACAATACAGGTGCTTCAGCAGGTGGCAGATAGAAAAAGAAGAAATGAAGCTGAGGATATCCACGTTCCCACACCATGGGCCACTTGAGACTCACCTTTCAGTGTCCCACCCAGGACCTGTCATCCCTACCCTTGCTCAAGGGATCTCCTCACAGCGTGGCTCTCCTCATGCAGCTCGGGAACTTCCAGTGACCTTTCTGACCCGCAGACACACACACAAAACCTCCCCACCTTCCCAGACTTACTCCCTGTCCCTTAGTCCCCACATGTCCTACCTGTGCCAGCCATCCGCATATTTCCTGCATGTTCCACTTTGACTTTGTTCATTCTTCCTTCATCTGCACAAGCAAAACCCACCCCATCTTCAAGAGCCAACACAGAGCTGTTAGCCTCCCGGACGGCCTGGCAGGCAGGCCTCCCTCGCTGGGGTCCTCCTTGATGAGCTTGATGACTTGCTCTCCCCGTCCTGGCATTAGCCGCTCTGCTCCCTGTCTTGCCTCCCCTGCAGACAGTGGGCACTCGGGCCATGTGTCTGAGTCCCTCTGCTGTGCCTCACATGCTAGCACCCTGTGCACGTTGCCTCAATGACCAAGTGCATTAGTGTCCCGGACTGCCATGAAAAAATACCCACAAACCGAATGGCTTAACCAGAAATTTATCGTCTCACAGTTCTGGGGGCTAGAAATCCCAAATCTCCGTGTCAGGGTTGGTTCCTCCGAGGGCCGTGAGGGAAGGATCTGGCCCAGGCCTCTCTACTTGCTTTATAGATGCCATCTCCTCCCTGTGCCTCTTCCCATGGAGCTCTCCCTGTGTACGTGTCTGTGTGGGAATTTTCCCTTTTTATAAGGACACTAGTCACCTTGGACTAGGGCCCACCCTAATGACCTCATCTTAACTAATTGAATCTGCAGAGACCCCTATTTCCAAACAAGGTCACATTCTGAGGGTGCTGGATGTTAGGACTTCCAACAGACGCATTTGGGGAGGACACAATTCAACTCATAACACCAAGGGAGAGAATTGTGAAAACCTCTGGGCAGAGAATGGCTGTCAGGTGCTTAATTCCTCCCCCCACCCCGCCCCATTGGGTGTTTGGACATACAAGCAATGTGATTAAAAGGAGGACCTGGGGACTCAGTTTTGGAGAGCAGAGTCAAATCCTGGTTTGCCTCTGATCAGCTTTGTGCTCCTGGGTAAGACAGTTATCTCAAACTACATTTCTCTCTCAAACCATACTAATTCACATTAATTATCTTACTCCCCTTCAAACCCTACCAGAAAAATGAGTATATTTTGAGGAGCAAAGGGCCAAAGTGGCAGCAAATAAATACAAATCAATACAAGGAAGTCTGGAGACCCAAAAATCAGAACCCACCAATCTGGAGCTAACAAAGTTCTCTATCTCCAGACACCCATGGAAACCTCCAAAATGCAGGGAAATCCAGGCTCCCTAAAATAAAAGAAACCAGCTCTCTTCTAGTTGAATCCCTCTACTAATCCTGGACCCCCCCTGGCAACATGCCTACCTGACTTTTGTTGGATACCTCAATGATGGGGAGCTCACTCTTTATAGGGCAATGCATTCCATCTTAGAAAAACAAAGTTCTTTAGAATAGTAAGGCAGCTTTATCTTGTTTTATTATTGTTAGTTAGGTCAACAATCTTTTTAAAAAGCTCTTATTTATCCAATTTCCTATAACATTTTTGGGTCTATTTTGCCCCATGGTGCAACAAAGGCGGGGGGGGGGGGCGGGAATAAACCCAAATTCAGCTTTTTAAATAGAGTCCTGTAAATATTTGATGATATCCATCATGCCCCCCAAACCCCAACATCTCTTCCTCACAATTTATCTCAGTGGAATATTCTTTTTTTTTTTTTTTTTTTAATTTATTTGAGAGAGAGAGAGCGTGTGCCAGAGCATGGGAGCGGGAGAGGGGTGGAGGGAGAGAGAGAATCTCAGACTTCACGTGGAGCTCGGAGCCTGGCACGGGGCTCGATCTCACTACTCCGAGATTATGACCAGCAGAAATCAGATCGGACACTCAACTGATTGAGCTACCCAGGTGCCCCTCTCAGTTGAATGTTCTTGCAAGTTGTGATGAGATTCCAAGGTCAGGTTCATCCATGTTGTAGTATGCATTAGTACTTCATTCCTTTTTATTGCTATAATATCCTATTGTATGGCTATATTACATTTTATTTATTCATTTTATTTACATTTGTGTAGACATGCTTTCATTTCTCTTGGGTATATACGAGGAGTGGAATTGCTGGTGCAAATGTTTACTCTATGGTTAACCTTTTGAGGAACTGCCACCTGGTTTCCAAAGCAGCTGCAGCATTTTACATCCCCAGCAGCAGTGTACGAGGGCACCAATGTCTCCCTGTCCTTGTTATTATCTTTCTGATTCTAGACATCCTCACGAGTGTGAGGTGGAATCTCATTGTGGTTTTGGTTTGCATTTTTCTGGTGGCCGTGATGTTGAGCATCTTTTCATGTGCTTATTGGCTGGAATATTATCTTTTAACACATGTGTAGATCCATTTGGTTGGCCTCAGGTTGGCAGTATCACATGGTTGAGACAGGGTTGCTGCGGGCCATTCTGAGCTACTAGGGCTGTTTCTAGAAATGGCTGTGAACTGAGCAGACAACCAGGGAGAGAACTCGGTCTGGGCTGGTGATGAATGTCTGGGAGTTGCCCATGAGGACATAGGCGATCTTGAAGCCCTGTGAGTAGATGAGATTGCTGGCATTTCTAAGTGTGAGGGGAGAAGTTCTTTTTTTTTTTCTTTTTAAGATTTTATTTATTTATTTGACAGAGAGAGACACAGCAAGACAGACAAGCAGGGGGAGTGGGAGAGGGAGAAGCAGGCCTCCAGCGAAGCAGGGAGCCCGATGCGGGGCTTGATCCCAGGACTCCGGAATCATGACCTGAGCCGAAGGCAGACGCTTAACAACTGAGCCACCCAGGCTCCCCAAGAAGTAAAGTTCTTAAAGCTTTAGGTACTCTTGGAAGTTAAAGGTGAGAAGAGCAGGTGGAGACACATCATAGAGGCCCGCTCTCCTAATTCGGGTCTGGGGTGGGACAGGACCTATCAGAGTGAGAAGGAGATACGGCTGCTGATAGGCATGGACCATCAGGATGAGGTCTGAGGGTAGGCAAGGTCCCAGCGGGCCACAGGCAGTGGCGTATACCCAGCAGGTACACAGGTCTGTACCTGCCAGAGTTTAGGAACGAGACCCATCCCTAAGTCTCCACTCCGGGCAGGACAAGAATCCGGGTTAGGGGTCTCACACACCGATTCTTGTGCAGTCCAGACTACTGCCCTCTGGTGGTGGTTGCCTGTCACAGGAAGTTGAGAAGTTCCTCAGCAGGGACAGAGCAGGGAGAACCCAGGCCTGACTTATTCCAAACTCTGTGCTTTTTTCATTTGGAAGGAATTTGGGATGGGGCGGGGGGGGGGGGGGGGGTCAGCTTAAATGTCAACTCTTCAGAAAGATTCTTCCTGACTACCCATGAAAAGGAGCTCCTCTTACTAGTTTCAACACAGCACTCAATTTGTTTTCTATCATTGTACTTATTATAACTCATGACTTTATATTGTTAAAAAAAGAAAACGTCAGGCCCCAAATGGTGTCACTTAGACCCAGTTCCCAAACTGGGGCTTAATACCCAATCTAATTGCAGTTGCAACCTCCCCCAGAAATGTGGCCTTAACAGGTCATTCAGGAAATTTTTCTTTCCATCAGAGCCAATGACTCTGTCACCTGGATCCTCTCCATCCCCCAAAGAAAGATGTGGGGATGGGGCACCTGGGTGGCTCAGTCGGTTAAGCATCTGCCTTCAGCTCAGGTCATGATCCCAGGGTCCTGGGATCGAGCCCCACATCAGGCTCCCTGCTCAGCATGAAGCTTCTCTTTCTGCTTCTCTCTCTCCCTCTGCCTGCAGCTCCCCCTGCTTGTGTTCTCTCTCTGTGTGTGTCAAATAAATAAATAAAATCTTAAAAAAAAAAAAAAGAGAGAGAGAAAGATGAGGGAATCTGCAGGATAGGATACCTTATCTTTTTCCCTAGCAAACAGACTCCTCTGGAACAATCCTTTTCTTTTGTGAATAGCTTTCTTGCCCCCACCCTCTGTCTATAAAAACCTTCCATTTTGTACAGTTCTTCGGAGTGCCTCTCTACTTGCTAGATGGGGTGCTGCTCAATTCATAAATCATTTAATAAAGCCACCTAGATCTTCACACTTACTTGGTTGAATCTTGTTATTTAACAATATCGATGTGTGAATATAGTTTGCTTTTATTGTAAACTACAGGTTACAGAAAAGGACCATACTCTTTTGTTCCCCATTTTATTCCTGGTGCCTGACACGCAGTAGGCACTCAGAATTATTTGCTGGGTGAGTGAGGTCCCGTTTGGAAAATGGAGGCAGGTAAGGTGTGTACACAGATCAAAATCCCCTGATGGAGTCAGTATGAGTTGACTTTCACCTTCCAGAGCACCCAGGGTGTAATGGTGGGCTTATTTTCTCAGGGACAGTATAAAAATGATGTTTATGTTACAGGAATGAGGCCCAAGGTTGAGGAAGCAGGAAGTAGGTGTGGGTGAGGGACTAACAAGGGTGCCTGTAAATGGAACAACTGAGAAACTTGGGAGAATCAGACAACTTGGCCCCTTAACACCAGGGCAGGTCCTTGGCAGCTGGGGTTGGGAAACTTGGGTGGATCAACAATTCACTTCTTCCTCAGAGGAACTTTCCAGAAAGCTGACTTCAAGAGCAACTCGGGCAACAGTCATGTTTGCCTAAGAGATTGAAGGTGGCCTGAGTAAACATATGAAGTCAGTTATGTCTCAGTATTCACCGTCATTTTTCCTTTTCTGCACTTGTGCATTGAGCAAATATTTATTGGCACCTATTACATGCTAAGTTCTGTGCTTGGTGCGAGGGATACAGTAGGGAACAGTCCAGATCTGCTCTCAAGGAGCTCCTGGCCCTGCGGGACACTTACAAGGATCTAAGCAACTTAAGGGCAGAGGTATGGTCTGTCTTGTTCACCATGGTATCCCTAAAGCTTTGCCCTGGGTTTAGTGCTGAGTAGGTGATCCAGGTGGTTCCTGACCCAGAGAAGTTCACAGCCTAGAGGGAAGACAGACAACACAAGGGGCAGTTACCATAAAAGGTAATAAGTGGGCAAATACGAGTCTTATGGGAGCCCAGAGAAGATTGTTGGGGAGATCAGAGAAGGTTCTGAGAGGAAGTGACTTCTATACTAATGGACTAGAAGGTGGTCAGACATGGCTCAGTATGGTGGAGGTGGAGAAGTGGGAAGCCTACAGACTCAGACAAAGCTTATGCCAAGGCCTGGAGGTGAAAGACCATGATCCTTCAGGGCAACTCAAAATAGTTCAGTAAAGCTAGATTACAGAATGGCAAAAGATTAGGTAGGAGTGCCAGGTCATAGGAAGCTTTATAGGAACCAACTTAAGGAAGGGATTAGCATAGTAGGGCTGACCACAGGGGCCTCAGACCCAGGGGTTTCAGGTCCGGGAACTGGGTCTCCATCCTCTCTCTACCTTGATCCCCATGACCCAGCACTCTGAGTTACCCTAGTTTCTCTAAAACTAAGTTCTTCCTTACCCTCTCCTGCCAATACCAGAAAGAAAAAAAAAAATCCCTTGTTGGTTTTAATTTGTTTTTAAGACCTTCCCACCTACTCTCATGCATTTCTACATATTGAGCATGGCTTCATTATCCAAGCAGAAAAAGCAACAGAAAGCACTGGAAACTGGCTTTTAAAAAAAGAATGAGCATAAAATGAAAATTGCGTCTTTTCCTCCTTTCTATAGTAAGATACAGCACTACTTTAATTTACTGAAAGCTTTTATTTAATCATAAATACCATCAGCCTAACTTGCTTTTGTGGGATGGTTGTATTTTTATTTATTTATTTATAAGGTTTTATTTATTTCATTGAGAGAGAGAGAGAGTGTGAGCGCAAGCTGGTGGGGCTGGGCAAGGGAGAGGGAGAATCTCAAGTAGACTCCACACTGGGCACCAAGCCCGACGGGGCTCAATCTCACAACCCTGAGATCACGACTTGAGCCGAAATCAAGAGTCAGATGCTTAACCGACTGAGCCACCCAGGTGCCCCTGGTTGTATTTTTAAATGTGATTTCTCCTTTTTTCCTTTTAAACTTAACTTTCACTTATTCACAAATTTTTCAAAACCATAATGGTTTTCTTTAGCACAAGTAGCACTGAGCTACTTTAGTGCTGGGTTTAATTTTCTCTGGACTCAGGCAGGGTCTTTTGCTCAGCCTCAGATGTCCAGTGCCAGTTAAACTTGACAGAACGCAGGTGCCATCCAGTCTAGCACGCCCACATATAACAGATAAGTGAACCCTGCTACAATCCCCTTCTTTCCTTTGGTTGCTTCCTCCTGGCCTCCAAAGGTGCCCTTCTCCAGAACCCCTCAACTCTGGGACCCCATCTAGCCCAGGATCCATTTTCCATCTGCTTTTAACAACCAAATGTTCCCCAGAAAAGGTCTATTTTTGTCCCTTCTGTTTCCTCACCTCCTTTGGCCAACAAATCTCCTCTCTCCAGCGGCTCCCTGATCCCCAAGTCCGCTGGTCTCTTCTTTCTTATTCTCCTGTACTGCTCTGGGCCTTTGACCTTGTGGGCCTCCCCACCTCAAGACCACCCTGGTTCTGTCACCTGCTTCTAGTCTCTTTTCTCTATTTCTGCCGTGGCAGCTGCCCAAGCTCATTCCTCCACGCTGTTCGTCCCACTGCACACTCTCTCCTACAGCGATCTAACTATCCCTGGTCTTGTCCTCACTCAGAATGGCTCAGGTGTCTCTCTGGCCCAGACCTCGACTGAGCCTCAGACCTGCCTCTTCTCCTACCTGGTGGGCAGTTTCACCTACATATTTATACCAACGTGTCCAAACCCTACTTTTCTCACCTTCCGCCCAGAGGTGCCTCCTCCCTGCCTTTCTCTTACTGTTATTACTTTGCTCATCAGTTCTGGTAAGTCAAGTTGGAAATCAGTGTTTTTTCTTTTCTTTAAACTGCCTCTTATTTCTGAACTTTGCAACCTAACAGCGTACTGCAACAGCCCTAGACTGGGAGGCAGACCAGGGTCCTGGTCCCAGCTCTGCTCTGGCTTTCTGGATGGCTTTGGGTAAGTCAGTGGAACTTTTTGAACACGTTGTCTCTCATGTAACAAGATTGGAGACCACTTACTGAAACCTTATTACAGGCTAAGTACCGTGATCAGTGTTTTCTTTTTTTTTTAAAGATTTTATTTATTTATTTGACAGAGAGAGACACAGCGAGAGAGGGAACACAAGCAGGGGGAGTGGGAGAGGGAGAAGCAGGCTTCCCGCAGAGCAGTGAGCCCGATGTGGGGCTCGATCCCAGGACCCCGGGATCATGACCCGAGCCGAAGGCAGTCGCTTAACCAACTGAGCCACCCAGGCGCCCCCGTGATCAGTGTTTTCTATACATCATCTCACGAACCTATATAATTTTTCCATTTCGGGGAAAAGGAAAATAACGTTCAGGAAGACTAACGTATTTATGATCAAGAACCAGTTAGTGGGAGGACCTGTGCTCAAACCAGCTCTGTAATTCCAACTCCATAATCCATTTTTTCCATTACACCGTAGGGCGCGCTCTCCCCACGCCCAAGGCAGCCGTCCTTCCCCTCCCACTCCCCTTAGGAGAATGTAGGCTCACGGGGGAAGCAGGAAGGCCGCGACCATCAGTGGCTCGCCTATCCGGCCAGGAAACAAGCCCACCTGAAGCGAACCAAGCTAGATTTCTTCCGCCCGCCGCACCGCCCGCCTTGCGGGAGGCCCCGCCCCCTGCCTCGATTGGCTGGCGGGAGCGAGTTGGGGTCCGCGGATTGGCTGCGCGGCCGCCGGCTAACGCGGCGGAGCTGACGTGGCCAGCGCGGCGTGTAGTCCCTACTGGGCTGCGGACCGGACTCGAGGCAGGCGGTGGGGCGCCGGGACGCGAGCCGCCGCGATGCCGCTGGAGCTGGAGCTGTGTCCCGGGCGCTGGGTGGGCGGGCAGCACCCGTGCTTCATCATTGCCGAGATCGGCCAGAACCACCAGGGCGACCTAGAAGTGGCCAAGCGCATGATCCGCACGGCCAAGGTGAGGGCAGAGCCCGGGAGGAAAAAGGAGGCCGGCCGGGGCCGGGGGGCGGGGCCCGGGCCGGGAGGCGGGGCCGCGGGAGAGTCTGCGGCGGGGAGCCGGGACCACCTTCCTCTGCCTCTCGGTAGCCCGCGTGCGGTCTGGCGTCCAGCTCGCCTGTACCATTTCTAAGTCTTTGGACTCCTCATCCCTCCCCACCTTCCTCACTTGTCTGCGTTACTGCAGGTGCAGCCTAACCCGAACTTTGCCCCCTTCTGGTGGCAGAATGATCTTCCTAAAACACAGGTTTGACCACGTCGTACCGCCTCACATCTTCAGTGGTTCCCCTCTGTCCAAGGGTAGAGTCGAAACCCTTTAACATGACCTTCAGGACCTTAATGACCTGGTTCCTTCCTGCCTATCATGTTTCATTTCTGACATCTTTCAGCGACATTGAATTACATCCAGCAAGTTCTGAAGTTCCTGGAAGTTGCTGTGGTCTCTCACTTGCCATTCATTGTGTTTGGAAAATGAAATGGTTAAAATGCCAGGGCTCTGGGTTCAAATTCAGACGCCACCACTTAGCAAGCTGTGTGAACCTGGCCTGGTTACTCAACCTCTGTGAGCCTCAGTTTCATCATTTGAAAATCGGGTTGATGATAGTACTTATCTCAGAGTTGGACCAAATGAGATGACTTATGTAAATCTCTTAGCACAGTACTTGGAGAGGACTCAATAAATGTTAGCTATTAGCTATAGGAGGTTTATGACTATTCAGTGCTCCCTCTTGGCAAATTTTATTTCTGTTCAAACCTGTATTCATGTACAGGTCTGCTTGGATGCTTTTTCCAATCCTTCCCCACAAGGCTGGGCCGCTATCACGGCTCCCATCGAATTGCATTGTCACTGTCCAAGTTTCTTGCTCTCTTCTAGCTCACTCCATCTTTTTTTTTCCCCCTTCCCTTCAGTGAAAGCTGTTCACTTAATGTCATCGATTGTGATTAGGTATTTACCTTTCTCTTCTTTCAGGACTAACTCTGCTTTTATGGAAGCCTACTGGATCATAAAAAATACTGCTAAAGAGTGACAGTTGTACTAAATGCTTTAAGTGCACCATCTCACTTCATTCCTACAACACAATGTGGTAGATGCTATTTGTTTCATTTTAAAGGCTCAGAGAAGTGACTTGCCGAAGGGCACACAGTAAATACTGGATTTCAGAGCTTTGCTCCTAACCAGGGAGTGCTAGCCTTTGCGTGTAACATTGTTTTCTAGGGGGAAATTCCTGCTCTTAAGTAGGGAACAACCCGTTTGTGGAGGTGCGACCTCTGAATGCTGAGGTTGTAAAAACACCCACAGATACTGAAGCCAGAGAAACAAAGTTTTTTTTTTTTTTTTCTTTCTTTCTTAATTTTGGAAGTTGGTTCTGGGGCGAGGGGAGGAGAATGAAGAGGTTGAGCCTGTGGTGCAGTGGAAAGACACTGTCCTGGTGTGAAGATACCACTTACTAGCTGAATAATCTTGGGCAGGTGACTTTTCCTCTTCAGGCTTCAGTTTCACTTATTTTATAATGTGTGTGTGTTTGTTTTTAAACTTAAAGCAGTGGAATCTTGTGAAATCCTTGTATTTTAGGATTTATTTTAGTCTTTGTTGCCAAATAAAGTCACATTGCCATGTTTAGTTACTCAGAGTAGCTCGTACAATGAAATGAATCTATTTGCAATATTAAAACTTGAATTCATTCAATTATTTTTATTTTCTTGCAAAATATAATTATATAATATATATCAACTATAAATGTATTACAATTAGAGATTTATTAATTGAATATACTTTTAACTTCCAAATTTTGAAGCAAAGGGAGCATCATACCTTTGCCCATCTTGGAGTTTTGCTGCTTGTTTTTTTTTGTTTTTTGTTTTTGCCAGGAGAGAATAAAAAAACTTGAACAAAGAAACCATCAGCATTGTAGTAAAACGGGGACAGTGATTGTGTTTTCTGACCCTGGAGTTCACCATAGAATTAAACAGATAGAGAAATCACTCAGTTTGAGGAAAGAAGAGGAAGAACCTGACCTCTTGTCTTTAGTAGTTTCTGCTACTTCACCTTTATCTTCTTCCTGTAAACGAAAGGTTTGCCCAGAACAGACGGGCTCTTTCACTCCTTGAGCTAGAGCTGAGAAGCAAAGGGAGCAGGAAGCAGTGCCCTGTGAAGTCCTCCCCCTTGGTTTGCTGGAGGCCTGGCTGTAGGCAGCATCCGGGTGGCAGTCATGGGCCAGGAGACAGGTGCTCGGCAGCCTTAGCAAAGCGATCTGTCCAGCTCTGCCCGGGACTCACTGTGCAACGGTGCTCAGGTTACTCTGGGCCTGGGGATCTTCCTCTAGACAATGAGAACGCTGTTGCCCAAGGTCACTTTCAGTTCTCATGTTCTTTTTTTGTTTTGTTTTGTAGAGATTTTATTTATTTATTTGACAGAAAGAGACACACAGCGAGAGAGGGAACACAAGCAGGGGGAGTGGGAGAGGGAGAAGCAGGCTTCCCGCCGATCAGGGAGCCAGACGCGGGGCTCCATCCCAGGACCCTGAGATCATGACCTGAGCTGAAGACAGATGCTTAACGACTGAGCCACCCAGGCGCCCCCACTTCTCACGTTCTTTAAACTTTCCTGACCGTGCCATCTTGTGGTCTTTCCGGGAGTGGGAGCAGTACCGTTAGCACAGATATTTCTGGAAGTGAGGTTTTTAGCAGCACGAATAACTCTGTCTACAGAAATGTCAGCGAGCCGGAGACTTTAGAGGGTTTTCCTCCATCTTTCTATTGAGTAGTTTTTAAAAGCAATTTTGAGGGGTGCCTGGGTGGCTCAGGTGTTAATCGTCTGCCTTCGGCTCAGGTCATGATCCCAGGGTCCTGGGATCGAGCCCCGCTTCGGGCTCCCTGCTCCTTGGGAAGCCTGCTTCTCCCTCTCCCACTCCCCCTGCTTGTGTTCTCTCTCTCGCTGTCTCTCTGTCAAACAAATAAATAAAATCTAAAAAAAAATAATAATAAAAGCAATTTTGAGAGATCGGGGGCTGAGTGGCAATCGTATTATAGCTCTTATAGCTGGACAATCCAGCTTTTATGTTATAGCTTCTGTTCAGTAAGGCCTGGGCCTTTCTGAGTCTTGTTTGTGTACTTTTTGCCCCAGAACCTCTTGTTAAAACGAGATGCCATGCTGAAAAGCACAAGTACAGAAAAGCTAAAGCAGAGTTGTCTGTTTCCTGCCCCACGAGGGGCTCCTCAGAACAGGTACAGATCCTGGAGCGAGCCCAGAGCAGCTGTTGATGGAGATGGAGATGCTGAGTCTGAGAGCTGGAGTGACTTATCCAGGAGTGAGAGTCAGATCCTGACTTCCCCTCAATTCTGGACCAGTGCTCATTTTGTTATCCTCTGCTGAGTTACCCAACTTAAAATCTTCTTTAGATGTTTAATTATTTTTAATATAAAACAAAGTGAAAAAAGGGGCCATTTTTTTTTCTTTTTGCATTTTAAGGGGGAGAAAGGGGGGGAAGCCCCATCTCCAGCCTTCTTTTCCTTTGAGACTTTCTTGCTTCTCCTTTTCCTCTTTGCCTCTGTCAGTCAGCCTTATTTTTAAAGATACTGATGTCAGAGCAGTTGTCCCAGCATTTCCCTTTTCTCTGAGAATCCCCGACAGGTCAGTGAAAGGAGCCCTGTTGTGTGTTGCAGGAATGTGGGGCTGATTGTGCCAAGTTCCAGAAGAGTGAGCTGGAGTACAAGTTTAATCGGAAAGCCTTGGAGAGGCCCTATACGTCTAAGCATTCCTGGGGGAAGACCTACGGGGAGCACAAGCGCCACCTGGAGTTCAGCCATGCCCAGTACAGGGAGCTGCAGAGCTACGCCCAGGAGGTTGGCATCTTCTTCACGGCCTCCGGCATGGATGAGGTGAGTCCTCATGGGAGCTGCTCTGCTTTAAATGCACCATCTCACTCCATTCCTACAACACAATGTGGTAGATGCTATTGGTTTCATTTTAAAGGCTAGGGGACAGCAGGTGGCCCGGTGGCATTTGGCCTAGAGTCAGCTCCAGCCATTGCTTACCTGAGACTTTTATTGTGCTTTCTAGAGCTAGAGTTCCCAATCACATTAACTGGATCAATGCCCAACTAAATAGAAGGCCAGGAGGAGCAGAGGCCCAGTGAGATTTTGTGAGAGGAGTACCAGAAGTTTCCAGACAAGCTGTCTTTGGGAGTATGGGGCAGCCACACTGACATCCCCGAGTCCCTCAAGCTTGTGGGAGACCCCTGTCGGACCAGTTTTCTCCCAGCGGAAAGTGGCCTGGACTAGGGATCAGGAAACCTCCCTTCTAATAGGGATCCACCTCTTGCTGAGTGGCCTTGGTGGATTTGGGTGGGGGGCATTGGTAGTCATCCTGAGCGGCTCACAGAATGTCATGCTAACGTCCTGGAAGGGTCCAGTCCTGCTCTGTGACCTGCCTCTTTGAGATTCCTTCATGTACTCTTTTTCAAATGTAAAAATTACAATTGTAAAAATAATAAATATCATTGAAAGTTTAGAAACAGGAAAAACTAACCCATAATCCCTATATGGTGGTTCTTTTTATAGATTTCCTCCTGAAGTCTTTTATGTGCATGTTTTATTGCCTGGTTGCTACATTTGTGAATATTTAGTTTTGTGCATGCTTTTCCCATTTAACATTATGCCGTAAGCTTTTACCCACATCTGGGTTTTTTTTCCCACCTTTACTGAGATATAATTGACATATAAGTCCCCACAACTTTAGTTCCTTTCTTTTTTAAACTTTTATTATTATCTTTATTTATTTATTTATTTATTTTTAAAGATTTTATTTATTTGATAGAGAGTTACACAACGAGAGAGGGAACACAAGCAGGGGGAGTGGGAGAGGGAGAAGCAGGCTTCCCACCGAGCAGGGAGCCCGATGTGGGGCTCGATCCCAGGACCCTGGGATCATGACCTGAGCCGAAGGCAGATGCTTAATGACTGAGCCACCCAGGCGTCCCTATTATCTTTTTTTAAAGACTTTTTTTTTTAAGATTTTATTTATTTGTGAGAGAGAGAATGAGAGAGAGAGCATGAGAGGGGGGAGGGTCAGAGGGAGAAGCAGACTCCCTGTTGAGCAGGGACCCCGATGCAGGACTCGATCCTGGGACTCCAGAATCATGACCCTAGCCAAAGGCAGTCGCTTAACCAACTGAGCCGCCCAGGTGCCCCTTATCTTTTTTTTTTTTAAGATTTTATTTATTTATTTGACAGAGACACAGCGAGAGAGGGAACACAAGCAGGGGGAGTGGGAGAGGGAGAAGCAGGCTCCCGCTGAGCGGGCAGCCCGATGTGGGGCTCGATCCCAGGACCCTGGGATCATGACCTGAGCCGAAGGCGGCGCTTAACGCCTGAGCCACCCAGGCGCCCCTCTTTTTTTTTTTTTTTTTTTAAGATTTATTTATTTGAGAGAGAGAGCATGAGCAGGGGGGAGAGGAAGAAGCAGACTCTCCGCTGAGCAGGGAGCCCGACATAGGACTTGATCCCAGGACCCCGGGATCGTGACCTGAGCTGAAGGCAGACGCTTAACCGCTGAGCCACCCAGGTGCCCCTATTATTATCTTTTGAGAGAGACCACCTGCATGCATGCGCACAGGCTTGAGTGAGCCGGGGGGAGGGGGGAGAGGAGCAGAGAGAGAGAAGAGAGAGAATTCTAAGCAGGCTCCACGCTCAGCTCAGTGCAAAGCCCAATGTGGGGCTCGATCTCACGACCCTGAGATCACAACCTGAGCTGAAAGCAAGAGTCGATCACCCAACTGACTGAGCCACCCAGATGCCCTATGCTTAAAGTTTTTAATAGCAATGTAATTCTTCTTTTTTTAAATATTATTTGAGAGAGAGAACGTGCATGAGGTTGGGGGCAGAGGGAGAGAGAAACTTAAGCAGACTCTGTGTTGAGCTCAGAACCTGACGTGGGGCTCAATCTCACTACCTGAGATCACGACCTGAGCCGAAACCAAGAGTCAGATGCTTAACCGACTGTGCTACCCAGGTGCCCCAGCAATGAAATCCTTCTTTTGAGGATTTATAATGTACCTAACCATTTCTCTACTTTTGAGCATGCAGGTTCCCTTCAGTTTTTTGTACTTATAAATAGTGCTGAGATGAACATCATTTTTCTGTGTTTTGTGTTGTTCCTTAGGATAGCTTTGCAGAAATAGATCATTAGATGAAACCTACGAGCATTTTTATGGCCCTTGAAACATTTGGAATGCTTTTGGTCATTTAGAATATTTGAAGCGATTCCAGTTCATTCTGTAGGCCTCCCTGACCGTTTGTGTCCCTGTTCCAATCCCAAAATATGTCTGTAAATTGAGTTGAAAAGAAACATAAGTCTAGTCTAGGCTGTTGGTAGTTTTAACAGGGGCGGGGAGGCAGAGAACCTAGGCATCTTTGGGAGACGACAAGTCCAGGCCTCAGTTCTGTAGGACAGATTCATCCCTTAATTCACAGCTTTCATAAGCATGACAGTCATCAGATCCAGTTGTGCATTTGATGATCATAAATTCCTACTTTTGAATTATATGTTATTGCTTACAGAGCATCTTCACTTACAGTAAATATATTTTATCCCTCCTCTGCCCCACTCTGCAGATGAAGAAATGGAGGCTCAGAGGGGCCGGGAAGTTTGTACAAAGTCACATAGCTAGGAAATGGGTCTCGAAGGTGCAGTGTGCTTTCTCCGGTCCTACAACTCTGCCTGGGCATCAGTCCAGGTGTGTGTGGCTTCGTGGAGCTCAGAGAGCCTTTGGGCTTCCCTCTTGCTCTTTACCACCTTGATGTTGGTGGCTGGAGAGCTTCTGGGCCCAAGAGCTGCTCTGGGGACTAGGAGACAGATTTTTTGAGGAAAGTGTTCCTAAAGAGGTTGCTCGGCTTTTTTTCTGATCCCAGCTTAGAGAACACTTCCTCAGGGCATTCTTCTTGTTCCCCAGCTTGGTTCAGGCCCCTTCTGTTAAGTTCTCCTGGTGCTCGTTACTTGTATAATTGTGTGTTAACTATCTCATCTCCCTCCCAGACTGCTAGCCCCACGGCATCCCCGGCATCCCCAGTGTCTGGCCTGCATTCGGTGGTTGGGAGACATTTGTTGAAGGAGTAAATGAAGGAGCCAAACAAAAGAGAGGGTTAGTGGTTTTTATTGGATTCTTAAAGGATCTGTAATCAAAAAAGTTTAAGAGGAAAGAGCATGTACTTTAGGATCTGAAAGACTTGGGTGTTGTTTTTGGTTCTACCATTAACTAACATTTCTTGAGTATTTATGATGTACCAAGTCCTGTGCTAGGTGTTTTAAACATATCAACTCATTTACTCTTCTTAACCTCTTCAAATAGCACAGTTATCCCCATTTCACAGGGAGGATGTCAGTAGTCACTAATCAGCTAACCCCACCCTCCTGACCACACTCTTCTTTCATCTCCCTGGGGCTGTTTCCTCTTAGGGAAAGGGCAAGGCATTGATTAAAATACCTAACTTGCAGGCTTGTCTTCTGGAGCAGGTGAGACCATATATGTAAAGTACATGTCTCAAGATAGGACCCTGTCTGTGTGTTCACTGTGAACCCAGATCCTGGCACTTAGTACATCCTGATCTTAGTACATCCTGAGTCAGTGCCTCGGTGGAAGGAAGATCACACCTAGAAAGTGACATTTGTTTTCATTATGTACTTGTTTCATGTACTGTGAGTTCACAGCATTTTGGGATTGCTCTTTGGCAATCCTCTAGAACTCAAGCACTGAGAGACAGCCAAGCCTTTGTCCTCAAGAGGGCAGGTTTGGGTTTGGGAAACTACTAGTCCTTCTTGTGCCAAATACATGTGAAACTTTGGTCTGATTGGCTTAGTAATGAGTCAGTAACGAGACAGGGCCCGCAAAGCTCTGGAGAGAATTTGCAAAGATTATGCCAGTATTCTGGATCTCTAGTGTTGTCTTTGGAATAGGCATACAGCCTTTCCCAGAGTAACAGATTTGAGAAGTACACTCATTGGAGGACTAAGTCCTGACCTGTTTGTTAAAAATAATTAGTCTCAGGGCGCCTGGGTGGCTCAGTCAGTTAAGCATCTGACTCTTGATTTTGGCTCAGGTCATGAGAGCTGAGGGTTGTGAGATAGAGCCCTGCATTGAGCTTCACACTCAGTGGGGAGTCCGCTTGAGATTCTCTCCCTCTCCCCAGCTTGCGTGTGCATGTGCTCTCTCTCTTTGAGAGAGAGAAAGAGAGCACACGGTCTCTTTCTTTGAGAGAGAGAAAGAGAGAGCAGACTTTGAGCGAGAGAGAACACGAGTGGAGCAGAGGCAGAGGGAGAAGCAGGCTCCCCACTGATAGGGAGCCCAATGCAGGGCTCAGTCCCAGGACCCTGGGATCATGACCTGAGCCAAAGGCAGACGCTTAACCAACTGAGCCACCCAGGCACCCCAATAAATAAATCCTTAAAAAAATAAAAAAATAAAAATAATTAGCCTTAGTGGTGGAATTACTTGCCCATCCTCCACCATATAGTTGCTTCCCCAGGACAGTTTTCCTAAAACCTGACCAAAGAAAGGGGAAGTGGAAGAAAGAGCACATGGGAATTCCACTGCAGTGACACCTGAAAGGAACAATAACAGATGAGAGTAATGGGAAGGGTATGACAGTGGCTCTCAAAGTGTGGTCCAGGAACCCCTGGGGGGATGGGGAGACCTTTCAGAAGGTCCACCAGCTCCAAACTATGTTCATAGTGATACTCAAATGGGATTTGCCTTCTTCACTGTCATTCTGTCCCAGGTGTATAGTGGAGTTTTCCAGAGGCTGTGTGGTGTGTGATGACATCATTCCCCTGGCAGTGGCTAAGGAAAGGTGTGCTGCGTGCTCTTTTACTCTAGTAACAACTCCTGTCACGGACCACACAATTCACCAATTGCAGTTTACAATTCAGTTGTTTTTAGTACCTTCAGAGAGTGGTGGCCGTCACCGCAGTCGACTCCAGCACATTTTTATCATGTACCCATTCGTAGTCATTTTTCAGTCCCCTCAGTTCCCCCCAGCCCGAGGCAGCCTCTCATCTGCTTCCTGTCTCTGCACATTTGCCTTTTCTAGACATTGCGTATAAACAGAATGAGACAGCACGTGGTCCTGTGTGTCTGGCCTCTCACGTAGTGACGTGTTCGAGGTCCGTCCGTGTTGTGCACGTGCCTCGCTCCTCGTTCTTGCTGAGTACCAGTCACTAGTGTGGATGTACTACATCTTATTTACCCGCTTATCAGTTGATGGACATTTGGATTGTTTCCACTTTTTGGCTAGCAGGAATGATGCTTCCATGAACATTCAGGTACAGGTTTTGTACCGACGTGTTTTTAATCCCTTGGGGCTACGTGGTAACTCTGTGTTTAACTTTTGAGCACTCGCCAGACCCTTCTCCATAGTGGCTACACCAGTTCAGAATCCTCACAGCAGTGTAGGGGCTTCCGGGTTTCTCCACATCCTCACCTTTGTTAAGATCTGCCTTTCTGATTCTAGGTGTCCTAGCAAGTGTGAAATGGCATGTCATTGTGGTTTTGATTCATATTTCCCTCATGTTGAGCATCTTTGCATGTGCTTGTTGCTATTTGTATAGCTTCTTTGGAAGAATGTCTGTCAGATCCTTTGCCAATTTTTCGTTGGGTTATTTGTCTTTATATATTCCAGATATGAGTCCCTAGTCAGATACATGATTTGCAGAAATGGTTCCCATTCTCTGGGTTGTCTTTTCACGTTTTGATGGTATTCTTGGAAGCACAAACATCTTTAGTTTTAATGACATCCAATTCACGTTTTTTCTTTTGTGCTTGTCTGTTCTAAAATTTCTCAGTTTTAGGGGCTCCTGAGTGGCACAGTCAGTTAAGCGTCCGACTTGGTTTTGGCTCCAGTCATGACCTCCGGGTTGTGAGATCGAGCCCCGCGTCGGGCTCCTTGCTCAGCACAGAGTCTGCTTGAGATTCTCCCTCCCTCTCCCTCTGCCCTCCCACTCATGCTTTCTCTGTCTCTCAAATAAATAAATAAAATCTTTTAAAAATTTTGTTTTTTTTTTAAATTTTTTTAAGACTTTTTATTTATTTATTTATTTATTTATTTGACAGAGACAGCGAGAGAGGGAACACAAGCAGGGGGAGTGGGAGAGGGAGAAGCAGGCTTCCCGCCGAGCGGGGAGCCCGATGCGGGGCTCGATCCCAGGACCCCGGGATCATGGCCTGAGCCGAAGGCAGACACTGAACGACTGAGCCACCCAGGCGCCCCCAAAAAAATTTCTCAGTTTTAAACCACAATGCGGTATCGCTCCAGAGCTATCACTCTGGCGAAAACAAAAAGTGACGATAACACCAAATGGTAGCAAGGATGTGGAGAAAATGGATCATTCATACACTGCTGGTGGGAATGTAGAAAGGTATAATCACTCTGCAGAATAATACGGCGCTCTGCTTTTTCTAAACACAACCTTATTTTAATACAGCTCACATGCAGTATCATATCACATTTCACTCACTCAGAGTATACTGGTAGTTTCTTATAAACTGGACACACACAGAAATTTTGCATCTGTGGGGATGGTTGTTAACTTATTATGGTAATCATTTCACAGTGTATATATCAAATCATGTTGTACACCCAAAACTAATACACTGTTAGGTGTCAATTATAGCTCAATAAAAAATAACCATTTGCATACCTAAAAAAACAACACCACAGACTAGACATGTGCTCAGCACGTAGCCCGCCAGGTGTCATTTGGTAATTTATCTCAAAAAAAATGAAAACTTAAAATTCACACAAAACCCTGTACATGCAGGTCCATGACAACTTTATTTGTAATAGCCCCCAAACTAGAACAACCCAGAGAGTTCTCTAGCAGGTGAACGGTTCTAGCCATAAAAAGGAGTGAACTGCTGATACGTGCTGCAGCTTGGAGGGCTCTCCAGGGTATTGTGTTGAGTGAAAAAGCCAGCCTCGGAAGGTTGCGTTCTATACCGTTGAATTTATATAGCAGTCTTGAAATGACAAAATTACAGAGTTGGAGAACAGATGAATGGTTGTCAGTGGTTAGGGAGGGGAAGGGAGGCGAGTGGATGTGCCTGTAAAGCCTTGGAGTGATGGCACAGTTTTGTATTGTGACTTTGGTAGTTGCCGGTCTGTGCATCTGGTCAGACTGCATGGAATTAGATGCACTCCCACACAAAGGAATACATGTAGAAACGGTGGTACCTGAATCGGGTCATAGACTGTCAACGTCCCTTTCCCAGTTGTGATTTTGTACTCTAGTTTTGCAGGGTGTCACCATAGGGGGGAACTGGCTGAAGGGTACAGAGGATCTCTCTGTATTCTTTTTTTTTTTTTTAAGATTTTATTTATTTATTTATTTATTAGAGAGCGAGCGAGAAACAGCATGAGAGGGGAGAGGGTCAGAGGGAGAAGCAGGCTCCCCGCCGAGCCGGGAGTCTGATGTGGGACTCGATCCTAGGACTCCGGGATCATGACCTGAGCCGAAGGCAGTCGCTCAACCAACTGAGCCACCCAGGCGCCCCTCTCTGTATTATTTCTGACAGCTTCATGTCAAGCTATAATTATCTCAAAATAAAAACTTTAAAGTTAAAAAACCCACAAATCCCTTAGTTTTAATTTTAATTCCGTAAATATGAGTAGATAGAACCTACATAAACAAAAACCCTGTAGAGTCCATAGTCTTTTTTTTTTTTTTTTTAAAGATTTTATTTATTTATTTGAGACAGAATGAGAGACAGAGAGCATGAGAAGGAGGAGGGTCAGAGGGAGAAGCAGACTCCCTGCCGAGCAGGGAGCCCGATGCGGGACTCGATCCCGGGACTCCAGGATCATGACCTGAGCCGAAGGCAGTCGCTTAACCAACTGAGCCACCCAGGTGCCCCGAGTCCATAGTCATTTTTAAGAGTGTAAACACCCAAACCTTGGGGGCCCCATGCTGAATGGTGCACATCCAGGCTCTATGGTTTCACAGTTAAGCTCGAGGACTCTGGGGTCAGATTCTGAGTCCACGTGGAGGTCGTTTCACCTCTTTGTGCTTCTGTTTGTTCACCTGCAGAGCAGGTCTACGGCCATACCACCCTGAACACGCCCGATCTCATCTGATCTCGGAAGCTAAGCAGGGTCAGGCCTGGTTGGTACTTGGATGGGGGACACCTGCAGAGCAGGGTTAGTACCTGAACCCATCTTGCAAGGTTGTTGTGAGGATTATCCGTGATTACTGACATAAAGCATAGCACACAGCTGTCGCTGAGCAAACGTTTGCTACAGTTAAGGAGGGCAACCTGGGCCGAGCGTCAGGACATCTGGCTTCTTGCCCTGACTCTGCTCTGAGTTGATCTCGGTGTGAACTTGGTGAGTCCCTTTCCTCCCTGGGCCTCCGTTTCCTTTTGTGTGTGAACAAGCTGCCGTCCAGAGGCTTTCTCCCAGCTCCGATGCAGAGCCAGGGAAGATACGACTAAGGCCACTTGCACCCGGAATGTGGGCTTTCCTTCTCAGCCCATGCTGCCAGGCACCTGAGCTCCCGGATGTGGCCTCTGAAGGAGAGAGGGCCCCACACATCTGCGAGGCGTGCTTAGGAAAGGTTACTTGTTTAGGTCGTTCACTCCCAGGTGGCTTTGGGGTAGAAGCAGGAGCAGCGGGGAGATGGAGAAGAGCCTGGGTGTTAGTGCTTGGGGTCTGCCTCTCGGCCTTACCCTTTGGTGCCTTTCCCTCCGCTCCCCAGGACGCCCTGCTGTGTGGTGTGTGCAGCATGCTCTGCGGCCACACTCTCTGAGTTCGGGTTCTGGTGCTGACCCTTTGTGGGTTCAGGCTCACCACATAACCTTTTTGAGCCCCAGGTGTCCCATCTGTAAAAACAGGATAATAAAGATGTGCAGCCCACCTGGCTGTGGGGGGGTGGGGGGGTTGGGTGTGAGGACCGTGCAAGATCTGCGTCCGCCGAGTGATAGCTGTCTGTTACTGAGAGCCCTTTGGAGTGGTTTTGCTTCACGCCGTCTGGACAGGGCGGCGGCTCTGTCCTAGGAATGCTGTTTGTTCCCAGGTATCCTCCTAGCTGACCCGGGCATAGGCAGCCAGGGCAAAGGCATTCTTAAGAGTTTACAAGAGTTAATTTGCTGGCCCGGTCCCCTTTCTGAACCAGCATGTCCTGTCTGCCCGGCGATTGGAAGTGGGTTGGTCCCTTGTTCTGTTTACCTGGCAGGTGGCTCCGAGTATTTACCCACCCTAACTTCCTTGTGGACGGTAGCCATTTATCGAGTGCTTCATTTTTCTCCACTCCGTGCACTGTCCTAGGGTGTTCTTCGTATGCTGAGGAAAGGTTACAGTGTGGTGGAATTTTATCAAGGCTGACAGAACTACCAGGGCACCTGGTCAAAACTTGCAGAGGGGCGCCTGGGTGGCTCAGTCGTTAAGCGGCTGCCTTCGTCTCAGGTCATGATCCCGAGGTCCTGGGATCGAGCCCCGCATCGGGCTCCCTGTTCCACGGGAAGCCTGCCTCTCCCTCTCCCACTCCCCCTGCTTGTGTTCCCTCTCTCGCTGTGTCTCTCTCTGTCAAATAAATAAATAAAATCTTTAAAAAAAACAAAACCTTGCAGAGAGGCATCTGCAACGGGGCTGAAATGAGCGGAGTTCCTTTGGTCTAAATGGAGAGTTCTATGGAGAAAGCAAATGGAGGCCATGACCATCGAGGTGGCCCCTGTGGGACGTGCTGCCCTCACACACAAATGTCCTGCCCTAGCAGAGCTGCCCTTTGGGGTGCCCTCTTTCCTCCTCTCTTCTTTCCTTTGCCAGCCCTGCTAGCAGGGTGCCCCCTACCCAAGCCGTGGTGTGCTCTGACTGGGCCACCCGGACTGTCCTGTCCCGTGCTTCCCCTTCCTCATTCCCTCATGCTGGGCAGCTCTCCAGCACCCTGTGTTCTCCCCGGCTCATCACTGCGGGCTTCTTTTCCCTTTTCCACAGGATCTCAAACGCTGAGGGGAGGGGAAGGGGCTTTAGAAAAATTCCAGCTCCTCTTCTTGCTTCTTTTACCCCTCAGATCAGTGGGCTGGGATACGGAAAGGGGGTTCTGTGGACACACATCGTCGATCCTCATTAATTAATAATTAATTACTACCAACTATTGGTAATAAAGCCTCTCCCCCATGCGCTTCCCCCTAATAAACAAGGGTTCTGAGTTGAGTAAGTTTGGAAAACACCAGGATAAAAAAACAAAAGCTAGACAAGTGTATTTATTGGGGCCCCGGAGGAGGGAGCTCCAGCAGTGCAGCATCTCACTGAACCAGGCTGCAGGCGGGACCCGTCCTGCGTGTGTAAGCCAGCGGACGCGCGGTTCCTCTCCGACAGGCTGCGAGCCTTTGTGCTGGGGCAGGCGGGAGCGAGGAGAATTGTGAGGCTGCCCGGCTGCACGGTACCCCTGCATGGAAAAGGGATGGACAGCGGGGTGGGCAGGCCTAGGGGAGGCCAGGGAGTCCGTGGAGAACGGGGGGCCACCGGCGCTGACCCGGCCTGAGGGCCCTGGGCACGGCAGTACAGCCTAGGGTCTGCCCCATTGCTGCGGTTGGCACCCTCTGCAGAGATCAATCCAAAGCGGCAGTGTTGGGAGTAGCCGCTAGGTGGGGCTGGCTCTCCAGGGCGGACTGGCCCCTTTCCCTTAGGAGAGGAACCGGCCCGTTTTCCTCACTTGAGAACTCTAGAACTCCATGCAGATTTTCCAACCCCTGTAGGTGAGCTTCTGCACAGTGTTTCTGCTGCGTTTGGTCCCTCCTTGCTCCTGCTCGCCCTGTGCCTCTCCTATTCATGGCCTTGGGGACTTTGTCATCACGAGCCCCTTCTCTCCGGAGCTGAACATCGTAAGGAAGAGAACTTAGCCTAGGGTTTGCCCTCTTACAGTAGAAAACACTCTCCATCTGCCAAATAGAATGAGAAAAGTGGGAGAAGTCGACTTTGTTCGATAAACCCATTAGAAGGAATGTTTTCACTTCCATCTTGGGGCTGGCTTACAGTGTGAGAGACACATAAACAGGAGAGGTGAGAGAGAATGATACAGACGGGACAAGAGAGGTGAGGGAGAAATCCCGCACAGGGAAGACCACGAGAACTGCGGCGAAGGCAGCTTAGCAGGCCTGGGAGTAAGGGGCACTCGGGCCACGCTGGACGGTGTCTCTCGGACCCAGGGGCTTGTGAACTGCCTGTGAACGGTTCACTGGCTTGTTACCCACTGAGTGTGGCTCTCCGGCAGCTCTAGCCTTCATGATACTAGAGGATTTACATATGAGGAAAGTGGGTCTCTGCAGCCAGTGACTGGAGTAGCTTATCCCCTGCGGGCAAGATGGAAGGACGCTCAGGCAGCAGCGGGTTGATTTAAAGAGCCTGCTGGTGGAGTGACCTTCTCACACTGTTCCTCACCACCGCTGTGCCCTCTGGGTTTCCAGGCATGGTGACCTAGCTTCTTACAAAATAGGATTCATGGCGCAGCAGTGGTAGTATTACCCAGGGACTTAAGAGAAACACAGACCTGCAGGCCCCACCCTCACCCGGCAGAGTCAGAATTTGCATTGCATTTGAGCAAGCTCCCTGGGAGAGCCGTGTACCATATTAAAGTGGGAGCAGCAGTGATCCTGCCGATTAGGCCTTCCAAACCTACTTCTGAAACCCAGGCAGCATTTTACAATAGATTGAACTTAAATATTTGGAAACATTGAGACCTTGATTCTTCCCACTTCTCATTTTCAACTCCATTTTTTTTTTTAAGATTTTATTTATTTGCGAGAGAGAGAATGAGAGACAGAGAGCATGAGAGGGAGGAGGGTCAGAGGGAGAAGCAGACTCCCCGCTGAGCAGGGAGCCCAATGTGGGACTCGATCCCGGGACTCCAGGATCATGACCTGAGCCGAAGGCAGTCGCTTAACCAACTGAGCCACCCGGGCGCCCTCCAACTCCCAATTTTTAAAAATAGTAATAAAAGGTAGTTTGGGGGGTTTTTGTAATTTGATAACAAGCTGAGAGTTTACTCTTAAAACTTGTAGCCCACTGGTTCTGTTAGCGTTTGTTGACCCCTCCCAATTTCCTGATCCTGAGTCTTAGTGAAACCCCTGTGGAGGTGAAGGATAGTGAGGGGCCCTCGACAGGTAACCATGAGCAGTGATGTCGTGCCAAAAAAAAAAGTGAACAAGGGGCGCCTGGGTGGCTCAGTTGGTTAAGCGTCTGCCTTCGGCTCAGGTCATGATCCCAGAGTCCTGGGATGGAGTCCCACATAAGCTCCCTGCTCAGCAGGGAGTCTGCTTCTCTCTCTGCCCCTGCCCGTGCTCTCTCTCTCGTGTGCCCACACTCTCTAATAAATAAAATCTTAAAAAAAAAAGTGAACGAGATTTGTTTTCCCTGTAGGCCGCATGGTTTGGGGGCTGCGAGGGTTTGGGTTTGATGGGCCTACCTACCAGCTGTGGGTCACTGTGTCAGGGTTGGGCCATAAAATGCTCCATTTTTTTCACTTGTGGCCAGGGTTGAAATGGCCTCTTTTCCTGGCTGTTTGGTTTTGAATAAAGGGTAAGGCCTTTGAGGGACATTCACTTTCTCACCACCTGGTTTTCTGGATCAAGATTAGGTCCTGACCCTTTTGTGTTGGGGCCCTGGGCTCCTTGGGAAGGAAGGTCTGGCCTGGGTTCTGATTCTTTTGCAGACCTCGGAGCCAGGACAGGCCAGCCTGCAGTGTTTGTTGGACAAATGGACGGGGGGGGGGGGCTATGAATGAAAGTTTGAATCTGAATGAAATGACTGACATAACACATCTTTCCCTGCTTTCAGGTTGTTGCGAGAGTCCTTCGGGCTGGGCAAAGAGGAGGGGTTTTTCTGTTTGTTTGTGGCTCCTCACCTGACTTAAGGACAGTGATTTTGAACAGTGGTGAAAAAGAGCTCCCTCTTTGATTTTTATAGATGGCAGTTGAGTTTCTGCATGAGCTGAATGTTCCGTTTTTCAAAGTTGGATCTGGGGACACTAATAATTTTCCTTATCTGGAGAAGACAGCCAAAAAAGGTAAGTGTTTCATTTTTGCCCTAAAATGAGGAAGTCCAAATCTTCCCATTTTTACTCTAGTAGAGCCCACTAAAGGAGTCTCTTGAAGACAGACATTAGAAACCTCTTTTCAGTTAGCATTACTTCTATTTTTCCATGTGCTGACTTGAAAGAAATGAAGGGTAAGTCAGTTTTTATAAGAACCCTTTAAATTAAAGATTATTTTATTATTTTTATTTCTATGAAATTGAGCACATGGCAGTATATATAAAACTTCTTAGAGAAAGTTTTGACTTTGAGAAATAGTCTGTACGTATAGTGTAATATCCAACCTCTGCATATTACAGTTTGTAAGTGGTTTTGTAACATGAATCATCTCATTTGACCCTCCTCACAACCCTGGGACTGAAGCAGGTTACAGGATTATGCTGCTTTATACTGAGTTCATAGATGAGGCATGCGAGACCACAGAGCCGGGAGGCGGCAGCTCTGGTCCTCACATTTACTCATGCCCTTGAGTTGGGGGCCGTGCTCACCCTACCATTTGTGCAGCCTCTTCATCCAATGAGATGCTCATCTTTCTCCGAGGAGTGTGAAATTCCTCTGCCTCCTGAATTCAGCTCACTTCGCTAAACAATAATATTGGGGGCGAGGGGAGTCTGCATTTCCTCAGAGTCGAGGGCAGGAGTCCACCAAGCTCCCCTCTTCCCCCACAGTGGCTGGTACAGTGTCTGAGAGATGCCTGTGGAGTTCATCTGAATGATGAGACCAGCAGTTGGGGTATGATGCTTGAGGGAGAGTCAGAACCCCTAAGGAGAAAGTGATGATGGTGTTGGTGTTGGGTCACTCAGGCCGCCCAATGGTGATCTCCAGCGGGATGCAGTCGATGGACACCATGAAGCAAGTCTATCAGATTGTGAAGCCCCTCAACCCCAACTTCTGCTTCCTCCAGTGCACCAGTGCATACCCGCTCGCCCCCGAGGACGTCAACCTGCGCGTCATCGCGGTGAGCAGGCCATTGTCTGATCTGGCCACAGCGAAATGGCGTTTCTTGAGCCATTTCCTGTGGGAAAGCTGGGGCCTTTCTTGTAGCCAAAATTCTAACCAATCTTGACATGCTTCATGTAATCTGAACATCCATTGACAAATTAGAACCAGCTGTGCAGTTAAGGAATCAGTTACATTCTAAAGAGGGTGATTGTAAATTAATTTTTCTTAAAACCATTCTTAACTTTTCCTACTATGAGATTTAAGGTGTGAGTTCTCCTAATTGTCTGTATACGTTTTCTGTACTATGTGTATTGGCCATTAGAGGTCCCTCTTCTGTGAATTGCTGGTTCATATCGTTTCTTAGTATGTTGTCTCTTGTATATGTGTGTGTGTGGTAAAATAGAAGATTTACCATTTTAACCATTTTTAGATGTACAGTTCAGTGGCATTAAGAACATTCACATGGCTGTGCGACCATCACCACCATCAGTCTCCAGAATGTTTCCATCCTCCCAAACTGACACTCTGTACCCATCAAACACTGACTCCCCATTCCCCTTGCTCCTGGCAGCCACCATTCTGCTTTCTGTCTCCATGAATCTGACCCCTCTAGAGGCCTCATATAAGTGGAATCCCACACTAGGTGTCCTTTGTGTCTGTCTTCTCCCACTTACACACCGTGTGCAAGGCTCCTCCACGTTGTAGCGCATGCCAGGATTTCATTCCTTGTTGAGGCTGAGTAATATTCCATCGTGTGTATGTACTGCATGTTGTTTACCCTCCGTTGATAGGCATCTGGGATGCTTCTACCTTCTGGCTACTGTTGAATAAGGCTGCTAAAGTCACGGGTATACAAACAACTGTCGGGTTTTCTTCATATTGAGTTGCAGGAGACCTTGAAATGTCTGGCTTTTTCTGCTCTCTGCTATTTGCCAGCTCTGTTATTTTTTGCCTGTAGTTCTGAGCCTCCGTGAGGCTCAAAGTGGTTATAGTGACAGCCTTGAGGGAGCTTTCTCTCCCGCTGGATTTTATCTGCTCTACCTCAAGTCATTTCACAGATGGCAAAATCCAGTCCCAGAGGGAAAAGGCCTTACTTGCCTGAGATCTCACAGCAGTTTGGTGGCAAAGCTGGAACTAGAATCCTTTGTCTCTTGTTGTCTCAGGCCACCTCCATCCCTTTCTCCTGGTAGCACCTGAAGCTTAACTTAATTAGAAATATGTATATGTAATTATCCTACAAAACCATTGTAGTTATATTAGTGAAATTCTAAATATACCAGACACATAATCCTGATACTGCAATGAACCAGTTTTCTTTTATATTTTCCTTTTGGTATTTTGACATTCTGGGTTTTTTTCCCCCACGATAGTGTAAGCTTTTGTATATATTGCTACAAAGTCTTCATATTTAACTTAAAAAAAATTAGCTTTTTTTGAAAACTGACACTGCTACCTTTTTACCCAAACTTCTGTCTCTCCCAGGTGGTAGCTTTTTCTCCATTTCTAGCTCATCTCTAAATCATGTCATTTTAAAAATTTAAACATTTCTTTTTAAAAAACTCAAATAGCTCTGAAATATAAACATTCTCTGTAATCTCATCCCACAGAGATTACTATCATCAACAATTTGCCTTATGTGACTCCAGATATTTTTCCTTGATTTTCTTTCTGTGGAGACGGCCCCCCTTTCTCTTCATTCTCACCCAGGGTGCCGTCCTGTCCTCTCCCGATACTGGAGCACAGTGAGGGTCGCCTGCCCACCCACCCCATCTCAGGCCCGGCCCACCCATATTCCAGCAGTTTGACCCTGCAGCCTGCATTCCCTTGTCCATTACGCGCCCTCCGGCCTGGTTTTCAGGGCCTTTGCCAATCAGCTGTCCTAACCTTTTATTAAATCCCATCTGGGTCTTTCTGCTACACTTAAGCTTTCTGGTCCCCCTCAATGACAGGACTCACTTGACAAATGTTTTTGCTGCCTTCAGTGAATTATAGAT
Organism: Neomonachus schauinslandi; assembly: GCF_002201575.2. Taxonomy (NCBI): domain Eukaryota; kingdom Metazoa; phylum Chordata; class Mammalia; order Carnivora; family Phocidae; genus Neomonachus; species Neomonachus schauinslandi. The sequence continues at coordinate 60,938,215 of NC_058415.1, forward strand.
CACAGATTAATTATTTAGCATTTCCACCAAACGATCGTTTCGAGACTGGGCTGTATATATTATTGAGGACGATATTTGTGCGTACAGCAGGCTTGCTTTCAGCAGCTCAGGCTAATTAAACGTGACAGATGCTTTTGGAATGAGTTTAGGCATTCGGTTATAGTTCTGTTGCTACTCCTGGTGGTTTGTGCCGTGTGAAGCACTCTTAGGGTGCACTCTTGCTAACAGTAGCCGTTGTTTTTGGAGCATCCCAGTGTGCCGAGTGCTCTTCATGCATTTGGAGCAGCCCTGGACAGGCACCAGTATTACGCCAGGACGGAGCAGCTCAGAGAGCCTCAGCTTCTTGCCCATAGTTGCACAAACAGTGAGCGGCCAAACTGGGACTCCGTCCGAGGTCTGCCTGAGTCTGCACCGTGTGCATGAAGTGCCACAATATTTAACCGGTTTCCTTTTTTTCCTATTCTAAAGGAGTATCAGAAGGTCTTTCCTGACATCCCCGTGGGGTATTCTGGGCATGAAACTGGCATAGCGGTATCTGTGGCCGCCGTGGCTCTGGGCGCCAAGGTGCTGGAGCGTCACATAACTTTGGACAAGACCTGGAAGGGGAGTGACCACTCGGCTTCGCTGGAGCCTGCAGAGCTGGCCGAGCTGGTGCGGTCCGTGCGCCTTGTGGAAAGGGCCATGGGCTCCCCGACCAAGCGGCTGCTGCCCTGTGAGATTGCCTGCAACGAGAAGGTGGGTTCTGTACCACCTGCCGGAGGCCAGGCTGAGCCTCGGGGTCTGGGCTTGGGTTAGCAGCGGGAGAAGCATGTCACTTAAGGGAGCGTCAGCAGTTTCTGCGGCCTCCTAGGACCCTGTTGCAGTTTCCCACTTAGCCTCTCAAGCCTTTGGCTCCAGTGCTCTAGACTCCAGGGGCTGTCAGGGGGCAGGGGTAGCCTCGTGAGACACTTGGGTGGTGAAGTCCTACTCCCTTGGAGTAGGTAAGCCTTGAGAAACAGTTAGGCAGAGGGGTTCCGTGAGGCAGTGGGAGAAGGGCCTGTGAAATGTCGAGGCATCCGGAAGCAGAGGAGGCCCTGGATGGCCGGGGCAGTGGGTTGTCTCTGCAGTTGGAGGGGGATGACGCCAGCCTTCCCCCGGGAGCGGTGGGAGCTGTGCAGCATTGACCTTCAGACAGACGGGATGGGGAGGCCAAGGAACACTTCCTGCTTTGCTGACCATCTGGACTTCTTGGAAGCTGTGGCCTAGACCTGTCTCGGCCTCTGGTCACAGAGCCAGGTGCCCTGGGGCTGCCGGGAGTGCAGGTACTCCTGATGTGCTGCGGCTCTCTCGGTGGAGGAGAGCCCAAACACTAGGCCATGGGTGAGGAGTGTTGTCATCTTTTATTCTAGTAGGGCCTGATTGCTTCCCTCAAATTAAAGATGCCTACGTACCAGGAAATGGAAATCATAGTAAAAAGAAACAAACTGCCTTGCCGAGGAAAAGGGGAGGGAATTGCACCAGAAGAGCAGAAGGAGAGTTGAGCCCTTAATTTGGTTTTGAGCCTCGCGGCTCCCTGGGCAAACAGTAACTACAGCAGGATGATGCGTCATCTGATAACATCCACTGGCAGACCTTTGGTCCTGGCACGAAATTTTAGAATTGATTCCTTGGCCCTTACATGGAGGATGTCGAGTGAAACGGATTTGTTCAGCAGCATTTATGGACAAGACCTAGAAAGGCTGTCATACTTCCGGTACCCTTTATTCCCCTCCCCTGCCTGTCCTGTCTCCCCCTTTGTAGGTGACCCCCTTTCCCATCCTCTGAGTAGCAGCATACTCAGTCTTGTGAGTCCTCCATATTCTTACTTTACCGAGCAGGTGGCCGTGGGCCAGGACTCAGGATCCCGGTTCATTGCAACTTAGACCAAGTTACCTGCCTTCTGTGGACCTCAGTTTCCTGTGTTTAAAATGAGATACTGAGGGGGCGCCTGGGTGGCTCAGTTGGTTAAGCGACTGCCTTTGGCTCAGGTCATGATCCTGGAGTCCCGGGATCGAGTCCCGCATCGGGCTCCCTGCTCGGCAGGGAGTCTGCTTCTCCCTCTGACCCTCCCCCCTCTCATGCTCTCTGTCTCTCATTCTCTCTGTCTCAAATAAATAAATAAAATCTTTAAAAAAAAAAAATGAGATACTGAACTGGATGATGACAGAAGTAATTGTAATTTTCTTTTACTGGGAGCACTCTGTGTTCCAGGCAGGCTGCATACCTTATTATCGCCAATCCTTAGAGTTGTCTCACAAGCTGGAGGTACTGTTATTCCCCATTTTACAGAGAAACTCCACCAGGCTTGTACCCACCTAACGGGGATTTGGACCTGGCTCTGTTTGGCCGTATAACCTGTCCCCTTCCTGTGCCATTTATCCGGAGGCCCCTCATTTGAGCCTCTGCGTTCACCCCACATTGGCCAAGGCCCTGTGTGTGAGATACTGTTCTAGGCACTGAGGGGAGAACAGAGTCCCTGCTCCCAGGGTACCTGTGAAGACTGGTCAGGGACCTTGGGTATAAAACAACATGAACCAGTTAACTTCTATGAAGCTGGCACTGAGTCTTAATTTTATCCACAGCTGGGCAAGTCCGTGGTGGCCAAAGTGAAAATTCCAGAAGGCACTGTTTTAACATTGGACATGCTCACGGTGAAGGTGGGTGAGCCCAAAGGCTACCCTCCTGAAGACATCTTTAGTCTGGTGGGCAAGAAGGTCCTGGTCACTGTCGAAGAAGATGACACCATCATGGAAGAATCGGTAGAAAATCATGGCAAAAAAATCAAGTCTTAAAATAAAGTGCCATTCTCTGAATTGCCTTGCTGGTACTGTTGGGTGAGGTGGGATAGGAGTGGTGGTCTCTAGAAACCTGGCTTTCATCTGCTGCTCCTCCCGAGATACACATTTTTGGGCCAGGCACTGGCAAGCCCATAGGAGGGATACAAAGAGCAAACATGTCAGTCTGTGCTTCGGGCTGGCTGGCCCAGAAGGGGTGTTCAGTTGCTGTGTGGCTACACGTGTGTGTGTGTGTGTGTGTACACGGGTGTGTGTGTGTGTACACGGGTGTGTGTGTGTGTGTGAGAGAGAGAGAGAGAGAGAGAGAGAGAGAGAGAGCTGGCTGTACAAGGGCCTCTTCTTTAAGCCTTCATTCATCCTGCCTGTAAAGCTGGCTGTACAAGGCCTCTTCTTTAAGCCTTCATTCATCCTGCCTGTAAAGCCAATCCACATGACCTGAAATGTCCCTTCCCTCCAGACCTCCTGTCTCTTCTCCATTGTCCTTTTTCCCTCCCCGCCCGGGGACTCTGTATCCAGGGAGCTGCATAGTGGTCACTGGGCATCAGAGAAGGGATTGGCCAGGCAGCCTGCAGGCTGAGAGACGCTGAAAGCCTGCATAGTTCTATGAGTGAAGAGAGAGAAAGGACATTCATTTCTCCTTTCCACAATATGGAAAATATTCTGTGTGCCAGGCCCTACTTTAGGTACTGGGAGACAGCAGTGAACAGCCCACGTTTCCTCTTCACGGAACTTCCACTCAGATGGGGACAGAGGAGCAGCAAACCAGAAGCATAGTAAGTAAATCACAGTAAGTTGGAAGGTGGTATGTGCAATGGGGGGAAATAGGGCTGTGTAAGGGGCACGGGGAGTGCGGGCTTGGTGTATTTGTAGCTGGTGGTGACCTTTAAATGTGGTGGTAATGCTGAAAACAGCCCTTCCCTACTCATAATGAAATTACAAACCCAGCTAACAAGACAGATCCGCAGTGTTTTCCTTTGTGGAACAGCAGTGTGGGCCTTTCACAGACAGCCAGTATCAGACACCCCTCTGTCCTTCTGAACGAAGACTGAGATGAATGATTCTTTTCAGGTATACTTCCAGATTCCTATTTATAGGAATTCATATTTATCTGACCTTGTTCACTATCGCGCCTTGTTTCAAAGTATATACTTGAGTCTCTCTTCAGATGCATAGAATTATTTAGCCTTTTGAAGTTTCTTTACTTGTGAGTGTAGAGCCTCCCTCCCCTGTGGATCCCAAAGCAGTTTTTGCAGAGGCATGGATTTTTTTTTTTTTTTTAAGATTTATGTCAGAGCGAGCAGAGTGGGAGGGGCAGAGGGAGAGAGAAAATCTCAAGCAGACACTGTGCTGAGCGCAGAGCCCGACGCGGGGCTCGATCCCACGACGGTGAGATGATGACCTGAGCCGAAATCAAGAGTCAGATGCTTAGCCAACTCCGCCATCCAGGTGCCCTGAGGCACTGATATTTGTAAGTTTCTGGGTGGGGTGGGGAGGGAATCCTGGGCTGTACTCGTGCGTAAAAGAGAATGCGTCAAATTGATGTGCTGAGAATTGAAGTGTGATTGAAAAGGATCACCGGTGTATGACATGGGTGGGTAGTCAGTGTGCCCATAGCCAGGAGCAGCGGGCTACCTCGTGCTGCACTTGGCCGACCTGAGGGTGGAAGGATTGACAGCCCAGCGTACCTTTAGTCCACTGTGGTTGGGAAGCTCAGGTATAGAGGACATCCTTGGCCACCTGCCAGGTGGGAGGTGCACAGATGGGTACCGTTGGAGAGTTCCTGGCCTTTGGGGTGCAAGCACCTCTACGAACTGTACCCCACATGTGTGAATTGCTGCGATGTTTTCTAAAGGTCATGGAGCCATGGATGGGAATCCTGGGATTAGGGATAGGAGAGGAGGCCTGGCCAGGGAAGGCCCCATGGTGGCACTTGAGTTCAGCCTTGTAGGTTGAGAAGTGACAGAGGGAGGAATCTTGGGATTTGAGGCACAGGCTTGGGAGGTGCCAGAGTGTCCAAGGACATGCAGGTGATGGTTTGGCAGGGAGTGGCTCCATGGGGACGAAGGATTTTGAAGGTGGTCAGAAAGGAAGCAAGGGGGGTGCCTGGGTGACATAGTTGGTTAAGCAGCTGACTCGATTTCGGTTCAGGTCATGATCTTGGGATTGTGAGACTGAGCGCCACGTCAGGTTTTGCGCTCAGTGTGGAGTCTGCTTGAGATCCTCTCTCCCTTTTCCTTTGTCCACCCCCACCTCTGGGCTCGTGCTCTCTCTTTAAAATAAGGAAGTCTTAAAAAAAAAAAAAAAAAAAGGGAAGGAAGGAAGCAAGGGCCTAAAAGCCTGCAGAGTTTAGACTTTATTCTATTGGTGGTAGGGAACCATGGAAGGCTTCTGGGGATATGCTGGACTCAGATCTGGCCCCCCACTCTCATGCTTACCCCTAACTTCACCTCACATGCAGCTTGACTTCTTGGGCAGGCTGTCCCCTCTTCATAGTACAGACTCCTGCCCACCAGGACCAGGCTGTGCAGGCCCACCTGTGCGTATCCTCTGCTAGGCTGACATCACGATCCCCTGCTCCCTGACAAAGTAGAGTTGCAGAAACAGAAGAGATCAATAGGCAAGGAAGGGTCCTGGAATCTCTTAAGAACCAGTAAGTGACCACAGATGGCTTCCGTGTTGCTAAAGGATGATCACAAAGATGCCAAAAGCTACGCAGTACTGTCTTGGATAGGAACAGCTAGAAGGTAGTGCCTCTTTGTACGTAGGCAAGCACTCAGTTATAGTCATATGTAGTGAACTCCCCATCACTGGCACTATTCAACCTGGGACCAGCTGACTGCCACAAGAAAATTGTGGAGGGGACGTGAGGTGAGTGAAGTCCTGTCCAGGCCTAAGTGCTGTGTACTTGAAGCAACATGAACTCCCAATGAAGAACATGGTTACAAGGGATATATTCATATTTATTAAAACAAACCACAGTTTATAAAATTAATGTCATTTAAAAAATATCTGTAAGCAGTTTGCTGTATTAAGAAATTTCTGTAAGTATAAATCTGAAGGAGAATTAAGTAAGTGATTTTATAGTCATAGACCCCAAGGAAACTCTAGTCCTGAATTGAGACTATCCTGCCTACTGCAGGCTGTCTGCTGGGAATGCTGACGGGTCCTCGCATGGTACAGTGCTGTATGGTTTTTAAAGCAAGTTCATAACCACTGGCTCACGTGAGCCTCCCAACACTAGCAGGCAGGGTCATTACCCCCATTTTACAGATGACTCTCTCAGAAGTGAAATGACTAGCCCGAGGTCACATGACTGTGCACCGAAACCACCGTTTTCTGGCTAGCACAGGTCTTGATACAGAGTAGGCATTGGGTCAAAGCCAGTTTTTGTCCTGTATAGTCCAGCTCTGTCTCTGATACGTGAATTCCAAACTCAAGTTCCTCTCCGGGTGCAGGACCTCATCTCAGCCCAAGGAAAGTTACCCAAAGGCAGACTCAGTAGGCCAAAGTGAAGCATCACAGGCAAAACAGGAGCGAGCAGGCACCAGCCAGAGACCAGCCGTGTTCACCTGAACAGTACGGCCTGGCGGACGTGAGCACGACCCCAACCCCACCATTGGCTCTGTGACCTTGAGCAAGTTACTCATTCTGGATCTCCCTTTTGCCCTGTGTAGAATTGGGGTAACTTTCTACCTCCTAGGGATGATGTCAGGATCAAATGAGTTAATAGTTGTAAAGCATTGGAACAGTGCCTGACAAAACAGCAGGTGCTCTTATTACTTGGCCCTGACTGCCATGGGTCTGGAAATATGTCTTTGTTTGCAGGGAGAAACAGAGATGCAGGGTCAGGCGCATCCATCTTCTTCTGTCGGGGAGGCCCTGTCAGAATTCAGCTCTGGGTCATCCCCAGTAGAATTAATTCCCCTCTTTTCAGGATTCCCGGAGCAGTGTGCTTAGACACTATGCTCTCTATCCAGCTAGAGTTTTAAGTGATTTGGTTACAACCAAAGGCACTCTTTAAGGTTCCTTCTGCCTTGATTTCCACTTGTATTACATTGCCCTGTATGAAAGTGGCATTTTTAGGTCAGAAAACTACTAGAAATTGGCATTTTTATGTGCTTCAAATTAATGAATGCCCTGAAACCATAAGTGGGTTTCAGCTTTGCATCTTCTTCACCCTACCACTGCCCTCTTGCCAACCACCTAAGAAGGTAACTTAACACAGTATGATTTCAAAACCATCTAGGGAATTTGACAAATAATGATGCTAAATCTTCAGAACTGAGGCACAGACCCAGAAAAGAGGCCTTCCCCTTCCTGCTAGAGGAGCTGGCCTGTGAGGTCCTCCTGGTTTGGCCTTTTCTATTTGTCACTTCTTGATGGAAGATGGGGTTCTCTGGGCCGTCCAGACTTTACTCTTAGCTCCTCCTCTTTTAGTTCCAAGACAGTTGGGAAAACTGCCTGTGGTTGCTAAGCAACGGTCGCCCGCTGGTTTCTTCCCAACATCCCTTGAGGAATGAATAAGCAGTAAAATCTCCCACATTGGAAGCTGGGCCTGAAGAGCTGGGACGGGGCAAGTAAAACACTTGCCTTGGGGCTGGGGCGTGGCCCAACTTTAAGGAACTTTCTTTTAGGACCTTAGTCTCCCCAAATGTACAGAGAGGTTAGGCTGGGTGATTCATGAGGACTTCTCAGCTCAGCTGTTCTTTGCTTCAATGATAGCCAGCTGCTGGTCACTGACTGGGAGGGAAAGGGACATCCTGACCTTTTCAGGGTGGGGAGGGTATAGGACATAGCTGCCCTTGGAAAGCTTCCAACCTAGCTGGAAAGCAAGGTCCTAGATGAGTGGTTCTCCTAGTGTGGCTTGGGAAGACTTCCTGGGGCAGTTAAGCCAGGGGAGGGCTGAGGCAGGCAAAGGCAAAGGTGCCGAAAGTTCTTATTGGAGGGTCTCTGAAAAGAGCAGTAGAAGCTAGATGAGCATAAGGAGTTTGGGGGCAGACTAGAAAAGCCTTGAATGCTAAGGTAAAGTGCCTTTTTTCTCCCTGAGGTCCTTGGGAACCTCTTGGTAGTTCTAAGAGGTTAAATGAGGTTTTAGGCACAGTAATCTGGCTGTACAGAGGAGGATGAGAATGGGAGAGGGTTCAGGCCCCAAGGTGTTACGATGCTCTTGTGGCTGCTCTGAAAAGTGACATGGACAAGCTGAAGCGGAGTGGAGAGGAGGAGGCAGGTCAAAGGGACATTAGGGGGAGAGGGCTGGATGACTCTCATTCATTCACACATTTATTGTGCGCCTACTAAGTGCCAGGCATTGCTGACTGCTCTATGGGGGAGAGGCCTGAGGCTGAGGATGACCTATTCGGACATGGTCAGGATGCTCAGGTTCTCTTGTGGGTGGCACCTGGAGAAACAGCAGTGTAGTGGCAGGGCGCTGGTGGTGGTGGAGAGGTCCAGTGAGACCCGGTAGAGGGCCTGGGTTTAGGGCATGTTTGAAACTAGCCAGAGAGAGGAGCCTTTTCAAAGCACCGGGCAGGACTACGGGGGGGGGGGGGGGGGAAGATGGGGGTGCTTGGGAGCTGGCAGTAGCCCAGCCACATTGGGTCTGGTGGGGAGACCAGAGCAGTGGAAGGCCTAGGGCGGTCACTCCGGTCTCGGCCCCTAGGGCAGCCGGGAGATGCTGATGGCCCCCTCCCAGAGGCGCAGGGCCGGGTAGAGCGGCTCCTGGAAAGTGGCCCGGAATGTGTGCAGGTGGCTCATGCCGCCCGACACGTCGTAGAAGGAGAGGACGCCGGCCTCGTAATCCAAGAAGACCCCGAGACGGTCGGGGTCGTCGCGGGCCCGCAGGCGGCTGCGCTGGCCGTCGTGGAAGGCCCAGTACTCGAGGTCGTAGCGCTTGAGGCACCAGGACTGACGGTTGCAGCCGAGGCGGGCGGCGGCCGAGGCCCCGCAGCGCCGCAGGGACGCGTAGGCCACGCCCACCCACCAGCCGACGCCCGCCTCCTGCACATCCACTTCCCAGTAGTGGCGGCCGGCGGCGTAGCAGTCGCGACCCAGCACCTGCCACAGCTTGTCAAAGCGCAGCGCGGGCGTGGGTCCCAGGCGGCCCACGAGGCCGCAGCGCACCGTCAGGCGGTCCGCAGAGAGGCGCAGGCGTGCGTGCATCGTGTCTGGCTCCAGGGTGGGCGTGCGCGCATCTACGGGGGGGGCACATATGGTGGGTGGGTGGGGGCACACCTGGTGGGCGGGGCCAGCGCGGCGCCCCCGGAACCAGTCGCGGCTCCTGTCCCCGCCCCTCCCCTCCCCTCCCCTCCTCACAACTTCACCGTAGGAAACGAGACACCGGAGTCGCCAGTGGATAAATGAAACGCCACCCTTTAACCCTGATTGCCTCCGAGGAGGTGGGAGGTGGCAGTGGGACATGGGAAGGAGTGACAATTTCACTGAATTTTGTGCCATGGAATTTGTTGCCAATTTCTAAAAAAATTAAGAAATCCTGTCCCTATTCATGCTTGGGTGTATACCCTTCCAGTTTTTATCTTGACACTTTATACTTTTTATTGGTATCATGCCATACACGCCTTTGGGTAATCTGGTTTTTTAAATTTGTTGATGTATTTATGAACGTTTTCCCCTAACAAATAATATTCTTTTATCAGAGCGTTTTAATGGTGACCCTAATTTTGATGTGTTGGATGTATTATACTTTAACCTGTCCTTCCCTCTTCTCAATATTTAGGCTTTATTTTTTAAATTTTATTCATCTGTCAGAGAGAGAGCACAAGCAGGGGAAGTGGCAGGCAGAGGGAGAAGCAGGCTCCCCGCTGAGCAGAGAAGCCCTAGGTGGGGCTCTACCCCAGGACCCTGGGATCATGACCTGAGCCAAGGGCAAACGCTTAACCACCTGAGCCACCCAGGTGTCCAGTATTTAGGCTTTAAAAAAGCTCTTGAAAACACAAATATAATTACCTCTTTATGCATCTGATTATTGCTTGAGGATACATTCCTAAAAGAGGAAATGCTGGATCAAGATGGGTAATTTTGCTTTTAAGGCCTTTGGTAAATACTGCTAACTTGTATCCCAGAAATGTGGTGCTGACTTAACTCCCAATAATTGTTCTTACTGCATTAAACCACATCTGTAGGCACGAAAAACAAAGTCTAGATGGTAGGGGATGTGGACGTTCTGCTTTAGTCGATACTGTAGAATCATTTGTGGAGTTTCCTGTAGCAAGGTTTTGCACATCTTTTGTTAAGATTTATTGCTGATTTTTTGAAAATGTCACCGAAAATGTTTTTAAAACTTCATTTTCTAATTGTTTATTGCCAATATATAGAAATGAGTTTTGTATACTGGTACTACATCCAACAGTTGTTCTCAATTCACTTAATAATTCTAATTTATCTTTTGATTATATTAGATTTTCTGTAATCATGTCATCTATGAATAAGGATCTCCCCCTCCCATCTCATCCTTATAGCTTTCACTTCTTTTTCTTACCTCAAGGCACTGTACAGGACATCCAGAAATGTGGTTATGGTAGGCATCCTTTTCTCCCACTTCTGGGTAAATACTCAACAGAAAGGCATGCATATGTGCATCAAAAAGACATGCACAGGAATGTTCATAGCAACATCATTCACTACAGGCCAAACCGGAAACAAAACCCAAAATGTCCTTCAATAGTACAATGTGTGCTACATCCATACAATGGAATACTATATACAGCAGTGAAAACAAACTACTTCTACACACAATAATATGGATAAATCTCCCAAATATTATGTTAAGTGACAGAAGCAAGACACAAAAAAGTACAATCTGAATGATCTAGTCATATAAAGGCCAAAGACAGGCAAAACTAATCTACAGTGTCAGAAATCGGGAGAGCAGTTACCCTTGGGGGAGTAGTGAATAGGCTGCATGAGGAAGGCTTTTGGAGAGCTGGAAATTTCCATTTCTTGGTCTGAAGGAGGTTAGAGACTGTATTCACTTTTAAAAAATGATTGGGGCACCTGAGTGGCTCAGTTGGTTAAGCCTCCAACTCTTGGTTTTGGCTCAGTTCATGATCTCAGGGTCGTGAGATCGAGCCCTGCACTGGGCTCTATGCTTGGCACAGAGTCTGCTGGAGATTCCCTCCCTTTTCCTCTCCCTTCCCCTCTGCTGCTCCCCCTCCCCACCTCTGCTCTCACTCTCTAAAAAGATAAAATCTTGGGACGCCTGGGTGGCTCAGTCGGTTGAGCGGCTGCCTTCAGCTCAGGTCATGATCCCAAGGTCCTGGGATCAAGTCCCACATCAGGCTCCCTGCTCGGCGGGAAGCCTGCTTCTCCCTCTCCCACTCCCGCTTGCTTGTGCTCCTGCTCTCGCTATCTCTGTCTCTGTCAAATAAATAAATAAAATCTTTAAAAAAAAAAAAAAAAAAAAAAAAAAAAAAAAAAAAAAAAGATAAAATCTTTAAAAAAATGATTGAGCAGCACCCCTTTGATTTTGTACTTTTATGTATTTTATATTTCAAAGTTTACTTTAAAAGGCACATGCCCAGTAATTCCACTTTGAAAAATTACTCTTAAAAATGAGCTAAGGTATATACCATCCACTTATTAATTCAGCAAATATGTACAAGAATGGACATTTATTGCAGCATTGTTTACAGAAATGAAAATGTAAAGCAGCCTAAATGCCCAGCATTATGAGATTGGTTAAATGTGGCCTATTCAATCAATGGAATACCACGCATCCTTTAAAAATAATGATAATATTTAAATCTATTGAAATAAATTGTTCAAGGTATACCATTAAATAAAAAATTTACAGAATATGTGATCCCACTTTTAAAAATCTGTATACATACATGTTTTTAAAATGTCTGAAAGAATGTATGCCAAAATATTAATAGCATTTTTCTTTGGGGTCGTTTTTTTAATATATCTTTTTTTTTTTTTTAATCTAATTTCTAATTTTCTGTAAGAAGCATCCATTACCTGTGTAATTTTTTCAGGGAACAAAGATTTTCACAATGTATCACTAAATGAAAACACAGGTTACAAAACAGCATGTATAGTATGATACCATGTTTGTAAAAAATATATATATTAAATATATCCTTGTATGTATAGAGAAACCAAAGAAAGCTAACAGGGCAAACAATAATAGTAGTTATCTATGGGAAAGTGATTTTCTTTAAAAAATTTTTGTTTTTGTTCCCTAGTTTTTCTACAATGAACATGTATTATTTCTGTATTTAAGATTTTTTATTATTATTACTTTTAGGTAAAAATCTCTACACCCAACATGAGGCTCAACTCACGACCCTGAGATCAAGAGTCGCATGCTCTACCAGCTGAGCCAGCCAGGTGCTCCTTATTTCTGTTATTTAAAAACTAGCAATAAAGGTTGAAAAAACCCAAGTTGGGTGTGTTAAGAAAAAAAGGGGGTGACCTCCATTTCTGTGACCTCCCCCCCCCCCCCCCCCGCTTACCCATGCACCCGGCCCTCTCCACCCTCCCTTTGCTCCCCGCTCCCTGGGGCTTACATTTTAAGAAGAGTGATCGCTCTGGTGAGGGGCTTGTTTTCAAAAGGGAAACTAGCTTGGTGCTTGTGGAGCCCGAGAGCTGGCAGTTCGTGTCTGTAACAGATTGTGAGAAATGAGTGCCTGGCGTTCATGCAAGCACAGCAAATAACAAAACGTACTAAAAATACTACAAAACTGGAGATTCGCATTATCTCTCCCCCAGAGGCGCATGCAAATTTAAGCAGTAAATGCAAATTCAGGAATTCGAGACAGACAGGAATACTCTAGGACAATACTCGGGTCTAAGGAGAAGTGTAGTTCGGAGGGTGGGAAGTGAATTCAGGCCAGTGTGAGTGAGCCCCGAACCCGGGGACAGGACAGCAGGCTCAAGGAGGACCGGGAGAATCAACGATGTATTCAACAGTCAAGCATGGGGGCAACTGCCTGGCAGACATACAAATTCCGGGATAAAATGGAAAATGAGAAATTAGGTCATCAGAAAACGTCCTGTCCAGGTCTCATTCCAGTGCGAGGGGTTGAAGGGAAACCCAAGCCATGGTCCCTGTCTTCCACAGCTCCATCAAGTAAAAGAGGTGAGAAGTGGGCTCACCTGAGCTACCCGCCAAGGCACGGAGTGCTCCAGGTCACAGAGGAGAGAGAGGACTCAGGGCAGACATCATGGAGGACGAAGCGCCTCAGCTAGCCCTTGAAGGACAGGGAAGATTTGGACATCCAGAGAAAAGGATGGGAGGCTTTCCCAGCCGGAGGGTCTGAGCGGGAGCACAGGCATTAAGGGCAGGTGGTTGTAGTGGCACCTAAACTGGGGAGCCAAGGAAGGTGTCTGCATGAAGGCAGACACGAGCAGGACTTTCAGAGCTCTCTGTGGTGGGGAGTGGATGGGGCAGGGTGAGCGTGGAGGCAGAGGTCCTGCTCAGAGGCTCAGGCCTGAAGTGGGGCAGGCCGGCCGTCAGAGGGGCCGGGGGAGGAACTGCTGCAGTGGCAGGCGAGCCAGGGCCTGTTTCCTGGGAGCGGCCTGGAGTCGAGCAGCAGCGGACTGCGGGGCAGATGCACGTCCCCTTCTCAGAGATGCCGTCTCCACGTCCCCATAAAAAATCCAGCTCCTCCTCCTGGTCACCCTGAATTCTCACCCTGCTGTACTTTTCTCCAGAGCACTTCCTGCTGACATACTCAGTTACTGTCTGTCTTGCTCCCAGAGCACGGAGCCCCACGAAGGCAAGACCTTTGTTTTTGTACGCTGCCGTGCCTAACAGTGAAGAGGGGCTCAGTAAATGCTCTGGAGGAATCATTAAGAGCGGAGATGAATGAAGGAAGAAAGGTTTCTGAGCGCCTGCTTTGTGCTAGGCCCTGCAGGGACCTCGGAGCAGGACTCAAAGTGGTTCTTACCCTTTGGGCATTTACGACAGGCAGGGGGAGGCTCTTGTATCCAGCTCAGAGACAGCCCCAGGCCGGAGATGCAGCAGGGCGAGAAGGGGGAGAGAAGCAGTGGCCAGCATAGCCGGGCCCGGGTGGTGTGGAAAGGCTTCCCAGGTGAGCACCGCTTGGCTGGCCCCGCAGGGATGGTGGGACTTGGCCAAACAGAGAGAGAGGAGGAGGAGAGTTGGCTATTCCAGCTGGGAGCCCAGAGCAGGCAAAGATAAGGTGCAGCAGAATCCTGGGAGCAACTTAGGAGTTAGAAGCAGAGCAGGATGGTTGCAAGAGGCAGGACAGGGTCTCAGAAGAGGAAGGAGGTGAAGTCTGAAGGACTTTGTGTGGAAGAGATAGGAGTTAGGTCTTCGCAGTCGCCTCTGGGTTAAAGGGTACTAGGGGAATTAAGAACACAAGGATGGTCACGCAGCAGCTTACTCTCCTTCAGGCGAACGTCCAGTGGTGTCCGTAACATGCTCTGCATGGCGTCCACGAGGCCCTTAAAGAAGCTCTTGACGGGCTCGAACGAGAGGGGTTCGGGGTAGCACAGTTCTCCCAGGCTCATCTGCTGCTGCATCTCCTGCTCCGCGGCCCTGTACTCCTGCGAGGGTGTGCGGGGGGTCAGGGTGGCTCTGGGAGCAGCGGATGCTGTCCCAGGCTCCACCGCTGCACCCTGGGACAAACCCGGGCCAGCAAGGGTGGCCCCCACCCCGCCCCCGCACCTGGGAGCAGCCCAGGCTGTGCTCCCGGAAACAGCCCTGGCGAGACTGCACTCTTGACTTCTCCCTCCCTCCCTTCCTTCCATGTTCCTGGAGCTCTACTCAAGGCATGAGGGGCAGAGGAAGGAAGGAGGTTGGCTGACTGCACCTGCCCTTAAGTTGCTCACCACCTTGCAAGGGGCCCTGAAACTTTCCAGACACTGCCACAGGGCTCTGCCTGACGGACAGGGGGATGAAAGGCACGACGGGCCAGTTTTCCTGGGGAAAGAGCCCTCTGGGCATGTCCAAAGGAGGGAGCAGGAAAACCACGTTCCAGGAGGGAAGTCAAAGACCCTGGAAATTCAGCTGGAATGCCGACTGAGGGAATGTGCCCCCCACCGTGAGGACCTGTCCTGTTTACTGCCTGGACCTCACCCTTTAAGTAGCCTTCCTGGGTTAAGTGTGGCTTTGCTAAGTAGAAGCTAGAAAACTCACTCTCCCAGCCTCCTTTGCACCGAGGTGCAGGCATGTGACCAGGCTCCTCCAATCCGAGGCCTGGGTGTGGGAGTGCTGGTGAGGCAGTGACAGCTGCTCGCAGTTCTTGGGGGCAGCAGGGAGGTCTCAGTAAATGTTCATAATAGAATAAGGAATGAACTTGAGCACACCTGTTTCTGACCTTTGCCAACTCAGGGAACAGCTCCCTAGCCACCCATATTTCAAGCCAGAAGCTGGGCATCATCTTGGATTCCCCCTACTTCCACTCACCAATCCTGCTGCATCTCAAACCTGCCTGCCTCTCCTCACCCTGATGCCTGTCCGCTGGCCCTGGCCTCTGCAGTCCATCATCCTCCCTGTCACCAAAGTGACCTTCCAAAAGCATTACGCCGACCAGGTCGTTCCCCAATTCAAAACACTCCCCTGGCTCCCAAATCTTTACAGGACAGTCTAAACCCATGGCCAGGCACATATGGCCCTCCACTAACTAGCCCTGGCTTCCGGATCCAGCTGCATCTCCCAACAACCCCTCCGCCCTTGTACCCCTGCCCTGCCTCCAGCCAGGCTAAACCCTAGCGGTTCTCCAGCCTGCCAGGCCCTCATGTGCACATGATTCCTTTCTACCTGGGATGTCCTCTCTGCTCTGTCCCTCTGTATATCCCTGGTGAGCTCCTCATGCTCCCACACCCAGCTCCACGGGCACCTCCCCTTAGAAGTCTTTTCTGACCCACACCTGCCATGCAGAACTGGACACTTTGTAGACATACTTTTGCTGGCTCGCTTGGGCTGCGTTGTAAATAACTATTTCTGAGCATGTCTCCCCACCCTCGAGCTCTTAATGTCAAACAGGGGCCTGGCACAAGCAAGTTGCTCAGTATATATTTGAAGAATACATGAGTGAGCAAATAGAAAGGAGGAATGATGGGGCGCCTGGGTGGCTCAGTCGTTAAGCGTCTGCCTTTGGCTCAGGTCATGGTCCCGGGGTCCTGGGATCGAGCCCTGCATTCCTCTCGCTGTGTCTCTCTCTGTCAAATAAATAAATCTTTTTTTTTTTTTTTTAAGATTTTATTTATTTGTCAGAGAGAGAGAGAGAGCACAAGCAGGGGGAGCGGGAGAGGGAGAAGCAGGCTCTCTGCAGAACAGGGAGCCCGACGCGGGACTCGATCCCAGGACCCTGGGATCATGACCTGAGCCGAAGGCAGACACTTAACCGACTGAGCCACCCAGGTGTCCCTAAAATCTTTAAAAAAGAAAAAGGGAGGAATGATGAATGATGAACATCAGTAGCTCTGGCACCAGAGAATAAAGAAAAAAGATGATAAAGCCCTGAAACTGAATCTATGATACAAGAAAAACATTCTTCTCCATGGAAGCATCCCTTTGTATTAGATATCCCTACCAAGTACCATTATTTTTAAAGAAACAAACAAATGTACCCCTCTGTGCACCTTGCCCCTCTCAAAGTATAATATCCAATGTGCCTAGGAAAGCACCTCACCCAGAATTGTTAGGTGTATTCTTTTGTTAGCTAACAATGAGACACACGGGCTGAACTAAGGCCACATACACGCACAAGCCTAGAAATATTTGCCGTGGACTGGCTTAACTCGTTTGGTACTGCCTGATTTATTTGTCGGTCTTATTTTCCAGTCAAAGGCTAATCTGTGATTAGACTCAGTGACACCTTTATTTAGTTGTCCCACAAGCCTGTAAAGCATCTTACAAAGGTTATCTAACACAGCAAAGTTTTCCTCTATGGCGAGAAAACGTAAGCCAAGAGAACACCAGGATAAGAAAGTAAGCTGGAAGCCAGAGTGAGAGGAGGAACAAAGTGTATGCCGCCAAGTCCCTGCCAAGCCATTTGAAACCTATGTAGCTCTGAGGTTGCCAGAAGCCAGGGCAAAGAAGGAAACGGGAGGGTTATGTGAGTAGGAAAGCCATCCCAGTGCACAGGGGGCCGAACAGGAGGATCAGCACAAGAGGGGAGTTTCTCCCGTGGTTCTTTGGGAACAGGAACACCACTCTCAACAACATGTGTTCACTAATATAGCAATGAATCACAGGGGCTATTTCCTAGATGCTCCCTCGGTATAAGGTAATAGCCTCCAACAGAGCCCAGTGGCCAAAGAGTACCATCCTTCTCTCCCCTTTGAGCAAAGTGTGAGTCACGTCTTGGAGCCTGCTCGGTAGCTGGAAGGACCCCTGCCTTTCCAGGAGGGGGTCTCGAGTAAGAGTGCGCAGGCAGAGGGCCGGGCAGCCGTGCTGGTGGCTCTGGAGTCAGGCCGACCTGGGTTCTGATCACAGCTCTGCAGCCTATTAGCTTTGTGACCTCGGACAAGTCACTTCACCCTCCCTGGGCCTCAACTGCTCATTCATAAAATGGCGTGAGAACATCCACTTTGCAGAGTTTTAGAAAATATGAGAGCATAAAGTGCTTGGAACATAGAGCCCCCCCCGCCCAAAATGGCGGCTGTTAATTTTATGTCGTTAGTCTAAGATGTATATACTCTTGCTAACAATGCCTATTTCCTTACCACTTGTGTGGGGGCAAGAAAGCCTGCATGCTGACAAGGCAATTCTCAGTGCATAAACCCTGTGTTCAATGCCACAGTAACTGAAATGAAATGCCGGGGGCGGGTGGGGGGGGGTGGAGAGCAGGGGTCCGCTGTGAGGGCAGGAGTCCAGCATTACCTGCAGCAGCAGCATGGGATCGGGCTCCTGGCTGATACTCCAGACCCTGCTGGAGAGACTGTGCATGCCATCTATTTGCTCTTTGCAAGATTCGATTTGCTCCCTGTACGCCTGGAGGGTTAGCTGTTTTTATCAATGAATTTCTTGGCCAGCGTTTCCTCTTCATCAAGTAGTATTCTGAGTTCAGTGAATTTTCCCGTCAGCCAGGTTTTACTTGACTCTGCATGAGCCTGAAAAGAAACCAGTTGCAGATGATATCACTACCAATAGGAAATCCAGAATAATCAACATGAAACAAATTATTACAACCTCTAAAAAGTGAGCTCAGGAAGGTGGCTGGGCAAGTGTAAGATCAGCTTGTAAAAACTCCAGCTTTCCCAAGTACCACCTATAACCAATTGGAAAATGCATGGAGAAATATAGTGGGAAAAAAATAGCAAGATACCGAAAAATAAACCTAACAAAAATTGTAATGAACTACATAAAGAAAAGCATAAAACTGCACTAAAAAGACATTTAAAAAAAAAAACACCAAACCTCTGAATGTGTAGAAGAAAAGACCATATTCCTGGCTAGAAAGATTCATTATAGTCTACAAAGTCATTGCAATCCCAGTCTTAACATGTGGATTAAACAAATGGTAAATTATGATGGCGGAGAATAAGCACAAGAAAAGCCAAAAACTTCTTTTAAAAAGATCAATGAAGGATGAGCTGCCTTATTAAATATGAAAACAAACCGTAAAGCTACACGATTTAAAACCCTGTGGCTTAGGCATAGACAACGATCAAGAGCCAAAAGAGTTCAGAAATGAACTGTGTGTGTGTGTGTGAGAGAGAGAGAGAGAGAGAAAGAGAGAGAATGGTGGCACTTCAAATTACTGGGAGGAAAGAGTGAACTATTCCATAAATGGTATTGGTACAACATGCAATTAACCATGTATTTGAAAAAATATTTTGTTAGATCCTCATCTTATACCATATATTAAAATAAATGCAAACAGAACCCCACCTTGCCAAAGCAGTAGTCTTGCCAAAAAAATGAGACTCTGTGTCTGGTAACTCTAAATTTACTTTAGAGATCCAATTTAGAGGACGTGCAGAGAACAGAGGAACATGACAGGCATCAACTTGAGAAATACGCCGACCAAATACATTTTGAAAACTTTATCTCACTTCTAATTCAAACAAACAAAACGTGACATTTATAACACAGTTGGGAATGTGACCACTGGTTGGATACCGGATGATATAAGGGAACTGTTGTGAATTTTCACAGGTGTGATGATGATAACATGGCTGTGCATGTTAAAAAAAAAAAAAAAAAAAGCATCATCTTGTGGAAATAACACCCTAAACTTTTACAGATAAAATGGCATGTCTGGTATTTGCTTCTAAATAAATGGGTATGCTTGAGGTTTTCTACAACAAAAGATAAACAAACAAATTCCACATAGATTAAAGCACTACACATTTAAAGCCATCTATCAGAATGAAATACAAAACAATTTTATTCTAAAAATTTGAGACCTCTGTAAGAGGAACCTAAAACTCAGATAGCTAAAAGGTAGCCATAGTGGGTTTGATCAGATAAAAAATGAAACTCTTCCTAAGAGGGAAGGTTCTGTAGACAACGGTTCCATGACAGGTAACAAACTACACAGGCTTGTCATCCATCACATACAGTAAAAAAAAGAAATCATTTGATTTAAAATGGACCAAATGCATGTAAGTGCCAATAGCTGGATGAAGGGGTACGCAGCCTCTCAAACAGTCAAGGAAGTGAGAGATGTACCAGAAAATACCTTCTGGCCATCAGCCTGGAAGATAATAGAGTATCGAGTGATGTGTGGAGTAGGCACTTACCTACCCTGCGGGTCAGTGTCTTTTGGCACTGCATTTTTAGGGGACAATGTGATGATATAAAAATTTTAAACGCAGCCATCCTTCGATGTAGCAATTCCTCTTGTAAGAATTGATCTCAGAGGAGGAGGAGCAAGATGGCGGATGAGTAGGAGACCTAAATTTCGTCTGGTCCCAGGAATTCAGCTACACAGGGATCAAACCATCCTGAACACCTACGAACTCAACAGGAGATCGAAGAAGAGACTAGCAGCAACTCTCTGAACAGAAAAGTGACCACTTTCTGGAAGGTAGGACGTGCAGAGAAGTGAATCTGAGGCGATATTCGGGAGGATAGATGGCGGGGGAGGGGGCCTCCGTCAGCTGCTGCTACTGGCAAGTGGTAGAGCCGCGGAGCATGAAATCAGAAGTTTTAGAAGTCGGCTCCGCTGAGGGACGTCGCTCCAGTGGCTAAGCAGGGGGTGGAACCCTCACGGGACAGTGTGGTCTCAGGACCCTTGGGGTCACAGAAAGGCTGGGGGTGCCTGAGTGTGGCAGAGCTCCCAGGTAACGGAGCAGGGAAGCCGGCTGCAGAGACGGAGCCGAGGAGTGGGCTCTCAGCTCGGGGTTGCCATAAACCGTGATCCACGGCATAGTCGGGCCACTGCTCCTCCAGCAGGGACCCAACAAGCGGCAGATCCGGGGAGAGTCCCCTTCCTCCCCCGGGGAGGAGCGGCGCGGAGCGCACCGCAGGGATCTGTTGGGTTTGGAGACTCCACCCGGGGTCGGGTGCCAGAGATAGAAACGCTCAGTCACAGGCCGGGTGAGCATGGAGTGCGGCCGGAGACCGGGGAGGTGGGAGTGACTGACGGCTTTTCTCTGGGGGCTCACTGAGGAGTGGGGCCCCAAACTCTCAGCTCCTCTGGGGCCAGAGATTGGGAGGCTGCCATTTTCACTCTCGGCCTCCAAAGCCGAAGGGAAAGCTTGCAGGGAACAAAAGCTCCCGAGAGCAAACCCGAGCAGATTACTTAGCCTGGACCGGGGCAAGGGCGGGGCAATTCTGCCTCCGGCAAAGACATTTGGGAACCACGGCAACAGGCCCCTCCCCAGAAGATCAGCGAGAACAGCCAGCCAAGACCAAGTTTACCGATCAATGAGAATGGCAGAACTCCAGCGCTAGGAGAATACAGCACATAGAATCCATGGCTTTTTTACCATGATTCTTTAAGTCTTTCAAAGTTAATTTTTAAAATTTTCTTTATTTTTTTCTTTTTCTATTTTTTTTAGTTGAATTTTTCTTCTTTCCTTTTTCAACCAACTTTTCTTATCAACTCCTTTTTAAAAATCTTTAGTTTTCATTTTTACATATTCTATCTCTTCATCGTATTTACCCTTATTTTTGTATATATATGTTTTTCTTTCTTTAAAATTTTGGGAGGCAGTTTCTTCTAACAGACCAAAATACACCCAAAATCTAGTGTGTGGCTCTGTTCTACTCACCAGCCTGATCATACTCTTTTTCTTTTCCCCCTGGTTTCGGGTCTCTTCTGATTTGTTTAGTGTATATTTTTCTGGGGTCGTTGTTACCCTTTTAGCATTTTGTTCTCTCATTCATCTGTTCTTCTCCAGACAAAATGACAAAACGGAAAAACTCACCTCAAAAAAAAGAACAAGGGGCAGTACCAACTGCCAGGGACCTAATCAATACAGACATTAGTAAGATGTCGGAACTAGAGTTAAGAATGACAATTATAAAGATACTACCTGGGCTTGAAAAAAGCATAGAAGATACTAGAGAATTCCTTCCTGGAGAAATAAAATCTAACCAAGTCAAAATCAAAAAGGCTATTAATAAGGTGCAATAAAAAATGGAGGCTCTAACTGCTAGGATAAATGAGGCAGAAGAGAATTAGTGATCTAGAAGACCAAAGGATGGAGAATAAAGAAGCTAAGAAAAAGAGATAAACAACTACTAGATCACAAGGGGAGAATTTGAGAGATAAGTGATACCAAAAGATGAAACAATATTAGAATAATTGGGATCCCAGAAGAAGAAAGAGAGACAGGGGCAGAAGGTATACTGGAGCAAATTATAGCAGAGAACATCCCTAATTTGGGGAAGGAAACAGGCATCAAAATCCAGGAGACACAAAGAATCCCTCTTAAAATCAATAAAAATAGGTCAACACCCTGATATCTAATAGTAAAACTCACATGTCTCAGAGACAAAGAGAAAATCCTGAAAGCAGCTCAGGGATAAGAGGTCTGTAACCTACAATGGTAGAAACATTGGACTGGCAACAGACCTATCCACAGAGACCTGGCAGGCCAGAAAGGACTGGCATGATATATTCAGAGCACTAAACGAGAAAAATATGCAGCCAAGAATACTATATCCAGCTAGGCTGTCATTGAAAATAGAAGGAGAGATAAAAAGCTTCCAGGACAAACAAAAACTAAAGGAATTTGCAAACACGAAACCAGCCCTACAAGAAATCTTGAAAGGGGTCCTCTAAGCAAAGAGAGAGCCTAAAAGTAACAGACCAGAAAGGAACAGAGACAATATACAGTAACAGTCATCTTACAGACAACACAATGGCACTAAATTCTTATCTTTCGATAGTTACCCTGAATGTAAATGGGCTAAATGCCCCAATCAAAAGACACAGGGTAGCAGATTGTATAAAAATACAAGACACATCCATATGCTGTCCGCAAGGGACTCATTTTAGACCCAAAGGCACCTCCAGATTGAAAGTGAGGGGGTGGAAAACCATTTACCATGCTAATGGACCTCAAAAGAAAGCTGGGGTGGCAATCCTTATATCAGACAAATTAGATTTTAAACCAAAGACTGTAATAAGAGATGAGGAAGGACACTATATCCTACTTAAAGGGTCTATCCAACAAGAAGATCTAACAATTGTAAATATCTATGCCCCTAACATGGGAGCAGCCAATTATATAAGCCAATTAATACCAAAATCAAAGAAACACATCAACAACAATACAATAATAGTAGGGGACTTTAACACCCCCCTCACTGAAATGGACAGATCATCTAAGCAAAAGATCATCAAGGAAATAAAGGCTTTAAATGACACAGTGGACCAAATGGACTTCACAGATATATTCAGAACATTCTATCCCAAAGCAATAGAATACACATTCTTCTTGAATGCACATGGAACATTCTCCAGAATAGATCACATCCTGGGTCACAAATCAGGTCTCAACCGGTACCAAAAGATTGGGATCATTCTCTGCATATTTTCAGAACACAATGCTTTGAAACTAGAACTCAATCACAAGAGGAAAGTGAGAAAGAGCTCAAATACATGGAGGCTAAAGAGCATCCTACTAAAGAATGAATGGGTCAACCAGGAAATTAAAGAAGAATTTAAAAAATTCATGAAAACACAACTATTCAAAATCTTTGGGATACAGCAAAGGCGGTCAGTCCTAAGAGGAAAGTATATAGCAATACAAACCTTTCTCAAGAAACAAGAAAGGTCTCAAATACACAACCTAACCCTACACCTAAAGGAGCTGGAGAAAGAACAGCAAATAAAGCCTAAACCCAGCAGGAGAAGAGAAATAATAAAGATCAGAGCAGAAATAAATGAAATAGAAACCAAAAGAACAGTAGAATAGATCAACGAAACTAAGCGCTGGTTCTTTGAAAGAATTAGTAAGATTGATAAACCCCTGGCCAGACTTAGTAAAAAGAAAAGAAAAAGGACCCAAATAAATAAAATCATGAATGAAAGAGGAGAGATCACAACCAACACCAAGGAAATACAAACAATTATAAGAACATATTATGAACAACTGTATGCCAGCAATTTAGATAATCTGGAAGAAATGGATGCATTTTTAGAGAAGTATAAACTACCAAAACTGAACCAGGAAGAAATAGAAAACCTGAACAGACCCATAATGAGTAAGGAAATTGAAGCAATAATAAAAAATCTCCCAACAAGAGCGCAGGGCCAGATGGTTTCCCAGGGGAATTCCACCAAACATTTAAAGAATTAATACCTATTCTTCTGAAACTGTTCCAAAAATAGGAATGGAAGGAAAACTTCCAAACTCATTTTATGAGGCCAGCATTACCTTGATCCCAAAACCAGAAAAAGACCCCATCAAGAAGGAGAATTACAGACCAATATCCCTGATGAACATGGATGCAAAAATTCTCACCAAAATACTAGCCAACAGGATCCAACAGTACATTAAAAGGATTATTCACCATGACCAAGTGGGATTTATTCCTGGGCTGCAAGGTTGGTTCAACATCTGCAAATCAATCAATATGAGACAATACATTAATAAAAGAAAGAACAAGAACCATATGATCCTCTCAACAGATGCAGAAAAAGCATTTGACAAAGTACAGCATCCTTTCTTGATTAAAACTCTTCACAGTGTAGGGATAGAGGGTACATCCCTCAATATCATAAAAGCCATCTGTGGAAAACCCACAGCAAATATCATTCTCAATGGGGAAAAACTGAGAGCTTTCCCCCTAAGGTCAGGAACACGGCAGGGATGTCCACTATCACCACTGCTATTCAACAAAGTACTAGAAGTCCTAGCCACAGCAATCAGACAACAAAAAGAAATAAAAGGCATCCGAATCGGCAAAGAAGAAGTCAAACTCTCACTCTTTGCAGATGATATGATACTTTATGTGGAAAACCGAAAAGACTCCACCCCAAAACTGCTAGAACTCATACAGGAATTCAGTAAAGTGGCAGGATATAAAATCAGTGCATAGAAATCAGTGGCATTCCTATACACCAACAAGACAGAAGAAAGATAAATTAAGGAGTTGATCCCATTTACAATTGCACCCAAAACCATAAGATACGTAGGAATAAATCTAACCAAAGAGGCAAAGAATCTGTACTTAGAAAACTACAGAAGACTCATGAAAGAAATTGAGGAAGACACAAAGAAATGGAAAAACATTCCATGCTCATGGATTGGAAGAACAAATATTGTGAAAATGTCTATGCTACCTACAGCAATCTACACATTTAATGCAATCCCTCTCAAAATACCTCAACTTTTTTTCAAAGAAATGGAACAAATCATCCTAAAATTTGTATGGAACCAGAAAAGACCCCGCCTAGCCAGAGGAATGTTGAAAAAGAAAAGCAAAGCTGGTGGCATCACAATTTCGGACTTCAAGCTCTATTACAAAGCTGTCATCATCAAGACAGCATGGTACTGGCACAAAAACAGACACATAGATCAATGGAACAGAATAGAGAGCCCAGAAACGGACCCTCAACTCTATGGTCAACTAATCTTCAACAGAGCAGGAAAGAATGTCCAATGGAAAAAAGACAAACGGTGTTGGGAAAATTGGACAGCCACATGCAGAAGAATGAAACTGGACCATTTCCTTACACCACACACAAAAATAGACTCAAAATGGATGAAAGACCTAAATGTGAGACAGGAGTCTATCATCAAAATCCTTGAGGAGAACACAGGAGAACACCTCTTCGACCTCATCCACAGCAACTTGTTCCTAGAAACATCACCAAAGGCAAGGGAAGCAAGGGCAAAAATGAACTATTGGGACTTCATCAAGATAAAAAGCTTTTGCACAGCAAAGGAAACAGTCAACAAAACCAAAAGACAACCGACAGAATGGGAGAAGATATTTGCAAATGACATACCAGATAAAGGGCTAGTATCCAAAATCTATAAAGAACTTATCAAACTCAACACCCAAAGAAAAAATAATCCAATCAAGAAATGTGCAGAAGACATGAGCAGACATTTCTGCAAAGAAGACATCCAAATGGCCTACAGACACATGAAAAAGTGCTCAACATCACTCGGCATCAGGGAAATACAAATCAAAACCTCAATGAGATACCACCTCACAGCAGTCAGAATGGCTAAAATTAGTAAGTCAGGAAATGACAGATGTTGGCGAGGATGCAGAGAAGGGGGAACCCTCCTACACTGTTGGTGGGAATGCAAGCTGGTGCGGCCACTCTGGAAAACAGTATGGAAGTTCTTCAAAAAGTTGAAAATAGAGCTACCATATGACCTAGCAATTGCACTACTTGGTGTTTACCCCAGATACAAATGTAGTGATCCGAAGGGGCACCTGCACCCCAATGTTTATATGAGCAATGTCCACAATAGCCAAACTATGGAAAGAGCCCAGATGTCCATCAACAGATGAATGGATTAAGAAGATGTGGTATATATATACAATGGAATATTATGCAGCCATCAAAAAATGAAATCTTGGCATTTGCAACAACGTGGATGGAACTAGAGGGTATTATGCTAAGTGAAATAAGTCAATCAGAGAAAGTCAAGTATATGATCTCACTGATATGAGGAATTTGAGAAACGAGACAGAGGATCATAGTGGAAGAGAGGGAAAAATGAAACAAGATGAAATCAGAGAGGGAGACAAAGCATAAGAGAATCTTAATCTCAGGAAACAAACTGAAAGTTCCTGGAGGGGATGGGGGTGGGAGGGATGGGGTGGCTGGGTGATGGACACTGGGGAGGGTATGGGCTATGGTGAGCGCTGTGAATTGTGTAAGACTGATGAATCACAGACCTGTACCCCTGAAACAATACATTATATGTTAATAATAAAAAAAAAAACCTCCCAAAAAACAAGAGTCCAGGGCTAGATGGATTAAAAAAAAAAAAAATTGATCTCAGAAAACGTTTTCACACATGCATGAATATTTGTGTGCCGAGATGCTCACTACAGCACTGTTGGTGATAAAGTTGGGCAAAATTTTCGATATGGGAAGTATATATATGTTTATTATATACACTATGCGGCATTCATATAATGAAATAACAGGTAGTGATTTAAAAGAAGGCAGTGTTCTGATACATGCTATAATATGGATGAACCATTAAGTCATGCTAAGTGAAATAAGCCATGATTTCCTTTTATGAAATATGTACAGTAGGCCAGTTCACAGAGACAGGAAGTAGATGAGAGGTTGCCAGGGGCTGGTGGGAAGGGAAGCGATTGCTTAGTAGTTACAGAGTTTATATTTGAGGTAGTGGGAAATTTTTGGAAACAGACAGTGGTTATGAGTGTACAACACTGTAAATGCAATTAGTCCCACTGAATCATACACTTAAAAATGGTTAAAATGTGGGCGCCTGGGTGGCTCAGTTGGTTAAGCGACTGCCTTCGGCTCAGGTCATGATCCTGGAGTCCCCGGATCGAGTCCCGCATCGGGCTCCCTGCTCGGCGGGGAGTCTGCTTCTCCCTCTGACCCTCCCCCCTCTCATGTGCTCTCTCTCATTCTCTCTCTCTCAAATAAATAAATAAAAAATCTTTAAAAAAAAAATGGTTAAAATGTTAACTTTTGTTATGTATTATTTTACCACACACACACACACACACACACACACACAGAACACAGTGGACCCATACGCCCCGGCATGGAAAACTCTCCAAGACATCACGTGAAAAAGGGCAAGCTACAGAATAATATATATATAGGATGATCCTATTTTTGTAAAAGATAACTAAACAAAAATTATATACGGATACAGGTATGCCGGCCTTCTGAAAGTTTGCGTTGGTCTGCTTTGCTTTTAGAAAGACCTACATTAGTATGGCAATGTTTTTTGTTTTTTTTTTAATTTATTTATTTGACAGAGAGAGACACAGCGAGAGAGGGAACACAAGCAGGGGGAGCGGGAGAGGGAGAAGCAGGCTTCCCGCCGAGCAGGGAACCCGATGCGGGACTCGATCCCAGGACCCTAGGACCATGACCTGAGCCGAAGGCAGATGCTTAATGACTGAGCCACCCAGGTGCCCCTGGTAATGGTTTTTGTCTTAAAAGCGAAAATCCTCTTCAGGTTTCCCTCTTAGAAAACGGGTATTAATGTAAGTCTTTTCTAAATGTGAAGTGGCTTAACTCAAATTTTAAAAAAGCAGGGAATGCTCTTTCCTTTATGCCCTTTCTACCTACAAAAGGTTTCACAGACCACTATTTTTTGATAGCGGGGGGAAACCTGTCTATGCATCTGTATGTTTGCAAGTGCATTTATTTTTTTAAAGATTTTTATTTGAGAGAGAGAGCGATAGGACATGAGAGAGAGAGCACAAGAAGTGGGGAGTGGGAGAGGGAGAAGCAGGCTTCCTGCTGAGCAGGGAGCCCGATGCGGGGCTCGATCCCAGGACCTTGGATCATGACCCGAGCTGAAGGCAGACGCTTAACGACTGAGCCACGCAGGGGCCCTTGCAAGTGCATTTAAATGTCTGTTAGTTCTGGTCATGTTTGGGAAAACCTGACTGGGGGGATGGTGAAGAGGTACTCCCATTTTGCATTTTCTATAGTTCTATACTGTATTCTAATATACTCTTGTGAACTTTAAAAACAAAAATGAATGTGTTCATGTACTACTAGTGCGATTTAAAAATAAAACAGAAAATCATTAAAAAAATAAATAAAAGCAAAACATAGGTCAGCCTCTCTCCTCAGCCCAAGCATCAGCCCACACAACAGAACGGCCCCTGGTACCTGGTGGGCAGGCTCCCCATGATGTCATGTTCTCTTTTTAGTGGGGCAGGAACTATATATGTGGTTTGGCATGATCTATGGAGTTCCCCAAGTCTGTTTCCTATACAGTGCTCTAGGCAGTGGTTAGGTTCTGAGGCTAGCTGATACCAGCCACATGTAATATCGGTTAAATTGGCTTTGGGCTAGCCTGGGAATTAGTCTACCTTGATAACATGGTTTCTAGGGGTCAGGGAACATAGACACAGATGTATCTCTACTGAACGACCCAGTGAAGGAAAGAAAACGTGTGCCAAACTCTTGATTTGTAGACACATTTTGGAGGCAATGTATGTCAATGGAGCACCTTTCTAGAAACCAAGAGAGCAAATAATCTCCTGGCCAGTTTCCACAGCTCCACTTCGTAAAGAATAATGCACAAAATCAGCTTAATGACACAACACATTGTTATAACTCTCAGTCCAGGAATAACTGTTTGGAAACATCCACAAGAAGACTTAAGGTATAAGCTTAAGGCTGATCATGCAAATAGTTAAAAAGAACGAGAGAGAGAGAGAGAGAGAGAGAGAGAGAGAATGGGAGGAAGGGAGGGAATTCTGGCAATGAAACAAGGAAGTATGCTGTCTAGTGGTTTGGGCCACATTGATTTAAAGTGAAAATGGATCCCACACTGGAGTGGGCCGGGGCCAGGTGAGGGCCTGAATAGTCTAGTTGAAAAGGTCAGGGACTGGGGACAGAAGGAACTTGGACAGCGACGAAGTCCACTCATGGGAGAGTGGGGGATTCTGTACCCGGAGTGCCGGCTGCTGTGACTCCATCTGGGCCCAGGGCGCCGGAGGCCTGTCCGGGTCCTGTGGGGGGTGAGGAGCCCGCGAGAATGGAAAGAGCGGTTTTGCTGATATCTCAGTACGACTCTGGACAACGCTTCTATGGGCGCCTCTCAGGGGCATCCCACTGCTCCCCAACCCTGCCCTGTCCCTGTTAGCTATGATGTCCTGGCGACTCGGGCAGGTGGCCGTGGCCTTGCCCGGTGGGGGCGGTAGAGATGGGTGGCACCATCAGCGTCAACAGCAGCATGGCCCGGCCGAGTCCTCATCTTCCCATTCCCACCGTGGCAAAGGCTGCCGTCTGTCCCATCACGGGCCCCCTGACCCTATGCTGTGGTTCAGTCCCTACAGCTCTGGTGGGTCCCAGGGAAAGGCACAGAGCCAGGAACGGAGGCTGTTGGTTTCCCTCCCCAGGGTGCCAGGCTAGGCCTCGGTGCCTCAGGTCCATTTCCTGTCCTTCCCCCAGCCCTGCTCGGTGGGGAGAGGGGCTGACTCCTGCACATGAATTTCCAGGCTCCTCCTTCAGGCTGCGTCTGGTCAATTGGAGGAGGAACTAGAGAGAAGTGATGGGGAAGGAGCAGCCAGGGTGTCCGTCCCACCAAGACAGGGTCTCCACGAGAGGCTGCAGGCCCGCGTCCCCTCTACCCTCCAGCTCCCGCATGACAGGCCTGCTCTGGTTCTGGTTCCGGCTCCTGCCAAGGTGGCCCCGGCCCCCTGCTCTCCGTCACCCCACGTCCTCCCTCGTCTACGCAGGCCAGGGGTGAAGGTGCCTCCCGCCCGTGCTCCCGCCTCGCCACCCCTGGCCGGCTTCTCTGCCTCTCCCATGCTGTGTCACCATTCCCTGCATTCGTCCCCTCTGTCCCAAACCCTCAAAGTGACTTCTGTCTTCCTGGCTGGGCCTTGATGGATACTACTGTGGCCCCAGGTCCGCCTCTGCCTTCCTGTGGGACCGGTGATGACTTCTCTTCCTGGGTGCCCCCATCTCCGAGGGCCACTTCAGCTCTGCCAGTCTATGCACATCCTAGCTCCCTACCGGGTCTGGGTTCGACAGACAGTAGCCAAACTTATCTGTATATTTATTATATAGTACATATATTTATACAATTTTTCCCCACTTATAAAAGTATCAAAAGCTCCCTGGGGAAAAGTGGGAAGATTCCAGAAGAAGAACAAAACCACTTTGCTACCCTGACACCTGATCCTTGTTTGAGTTAGGGTAGCAGGCAAGGGGTGAGTTTCCCGTCCACCTGCATGCCCTGGCCCTCTGAGGAGCCATGATGGGGAAGGAAACAGCCTATCAACAAGAACGGCAGAGAAAATAATTTCATGGGTGTTGGTTGAGGATAGGCCTTCTTGATGGTTCTCTGCAAAGACGTGGTTGGTGAGGACTTGTTTACCGGCTTCTGAACAGCGGACTTTGGACCACGAGTTTATTGGCTTTCGTTTGCTTACAGAGGTGTTTCATGGATTAATTTCCAGGCGCATGGCCTTTTTCCCCAGCACCGCCTCTCCGCAGGCGAGCATGGAGCAACACAGCTGTCCCTGACTTCTCTGCTACAAAGTACACGGGTCACAGTTCGGCAGAGCGCATGACAGTCCTAAATGTGTGTGCCCACAGAGCCCACACAGGGATGTGTCCAAAGGGAATAAACAAAACATGTTCACTGCGGTGTTATTCTATGCTAGTGAGAAACTGGAAATGATCGAAATGTTCAACATTAGGAAAATGGCTTAATTATGGTAGATCCGTATAATGGAATATACAGTCTCTAACACTGACACTGATAAAGAACTTTCCATGACACAGGGAAGTATTATGACCTTAAGCCACAACAAAACCTCCATATATAAAGTGACATATAGTTCTGGTCGATAAGGGGAGAAGGAGCTGACGTGGGGAATCCCCCTTGCTCATTCAAACACACAGAAATGCTGATACACAATGGGCAAAATTTTAAATTATATGACTAAGCTCAAAAACAAAAAGCAAACCCACAAAGGATGAAAAGCAGATATCCTTAGTTGCCCAAAACAAAGAGGGAACTTGCTGGCAGGGCCGTGCAGAAGCTGAGCTCAGTGACCACGGCAGGGTGGAGTGTATGACAGCCACTCCACACACTGGGGACCCGGCTGTCTCGGAGGGGGCTCTGGGTACCTGCCACTTGCACCAAGCCAGGAGCACAGAGCACCGCGTCATCCATGAGCCAGGCACGGGAAAAACGCCACCCACTGGCCTGGGAAAGGGGCAAGGCATCTTTTTATTTTTTTTTAAGATTTTATTTATTCATTTGACAGAGAGAGAGAGGGAGAGAGCACAAGCAGGGGTAGCAGTGGGGCGGGTGGGGAGAAGCAAGCTTCCCACTGAGCAGAGAGCCCTATGTGGGGCTCGATCCCAGGACCCTGGGATCATGACCTGAGCCGAAGGCAGACTCTTAACTGACTAAGCCACCCAGCCGCCCCAGGGGCAAGGAATCTTGTCAGCCACGTAGGGTCATGGGCAAAAAGAGAGTCACCAGCAAAACAAATAAACCAAACAACAGGACTGTACTGAGAAGAATGCAAGTCTGAGTTCATGGACCCTCAAAATTGAAAAATTCAGGGGCGCCTGGGTGGCTCAGTCAGTTAAGCGTCTGCCTTCGGCTCAGGTCATGATCCTGGAGTCCCAGGATCAAGCCCCACATCAGGCCCCCTGCTCAGGGGGGAGCCTGCTTCTCCCTCTGCCTGCCGCTTCCCCTGTTTGTGCACTCTCTCTCTCAAATAAATAAATAAAATCTTAAAAAAGCAAAAACTGAAAAATTCATATAAAACAGGTCTGGAACTACTGAAACTGAAAGAGTGCCCTGCAGGAGCTCCAGCCACAGGGCTCTCAAGCTGTGCTCTCACAACCCTAGGCATACAGGATGCCACGGAAAACACCTGCTGAAGACAAGAGGAGGATACAAACGACAAATCACACAAGGAAATGAACCACCAGGCCTTACCTCCAAAGTGGGAACATTTGTATATTAGAACTGTATAGAGATGATAGTAGAGTTGTATAGATATGTCTCTGTATTAGAGTTGTATGGAGTTGTATAGAGAATATGTCTCAAACTATAGAAAAGCGTATACCTGTACAGAAAAAAAACACCCTCAAAATGTGAATAGTGGTCTGCTTGAAGAATGATTTTTTTTTTAATTCCAGTATAATGAATGTGTGTTATAGTCTCAGGTGTACAATACAGTGCTTCAATAATCCCACACATCACCTAGTGCTCATCACATAAGACCACTATTAATCCCCATCACCTATTTCACCCATCCCTCCATCCCCCCCACCCACCTCCCCTCTGGCAACCACGTTTATCGTCTGTAGCTAGGAGTCTGTATTTTTGTTTGTCTCTTTTTCCTTTGTTTGCTTTGTTTCTTAAATTCCACATATGAGGGGTGCCTGGGTGGCTCAGTCGTTAGGCGTCTGCCTTCGGCTCAGGTCCTGATCCCAGGGTCCTGGGATCGAGCCCCGCGTCGGGCTCCCTGCTCGGCGGGAAGCCTGCTTCTCCCTCTCCCACTCCCCCTGCTTGTGTTCCTGCTCTCGCTATCTCTCTCTCTGTCAAATAAATAAATAAAATCTTAAAAAAAAAAAAAAATTCCACGAGTGAAATCATATAGTATTTGTTTTTCTCTGATTGACTTATTTCACTTAGCATAATACCCTCTAGATCCAGCCATGCCGTTGCAAAAGCAAGATTTCATTGTTTTTTATGGCTCAATAATATTCCTTCTATATATACTACATCTTCTTTATCCATTCATCAGTTGATGGACACTTGGGTTGCTTCCATATCTTGCTGTTGTAAATAATGCTGTAATAAACATAGAGGCGCATATATCTTTTTGAATTAGTATTTTCATATTCTTTGGGTAAACATCCAGTAGTGGAATTACTGGATCATATGGTAATTCTATTTTTAATTTTTTTTTTTAAGATTTATTTATTTTTTTGACAGAGAGCACAAGTAGGCAGAGAGGCAGGCAGAGGGAGAGGGAGAAGCAGGCTTCATGCTGAGCAGGGAGCCCGACGCAGGGCTCGATCCCAGGACCCTAGGATCATGACCTGAGCCAAAGGCAGACGCTTAACCGACTGAGCCACCCAGGCACCCCTCTATTTTTAATTTTTTGAGGAGCCTCCATACTGTCTCCCACAGCGGCCTCACCAGTTTGTTCCTTTTCCTCCACATCCTCACCAACACTTACTGTTTCTTGTGTCTTTTTTTTTTTTTTTTAGATTTTATTTATTTATTTGAGAGAAAGAGAGAGTACAAGCAGGGGGAGCAGCAGAAGGAGAGGGAGAAGCAGGTTCCCCGCTGAGTGGGGAGCCCGATGCGGGGCTTGATCCCAGGACCCTGGGATCATGACCTGAGCTGAAGGCAGACGCTTAACCGACTGAGCCACCCAGGTGCCCCTTTCTTGTGTTTTTGATTTAAGCCATTCTGACAGGTGTGAGATGGTATCTCATCATAGGTTTTCTTTTTCTTTTTCTTTTTTAAGTAGGCTCCACAGTCAAAGTGGGCCTCGAACTCATGACCCTGAGATTAAGAGTTGGATGCTCTACCGACTGCGCACCCAGGTGCCTCTCCTTACGGTTTTGATTTGCATTTTCGTGATGGGTAGTGATGTTGAGCATCTTTTCATGCGTCTGTTGATCATGTGGATGTCTTCTATGGAGAAATGCCTGTTTATGTCTTCTGCCCACCTTTTAAAAAAAGATTTATTTATTTATTTGGGAGAGAGAGAGAGCACGCGTGCATACAGGACCGTGGGGAGGGACAGAAGGAGAGAATCTTCAAGCAGACTCCCTGCTGAGTGCAGAGCCTGATGCAGGGCTTCATCTCATGACTTGAGATCATGACCTGAGCGGAAACCAAGAGTTGGATGCTTAACCAACTGTGCCACCCAGGCACCCCTGTCTTCTGCCCACTTTTAATTGGATTT
Source organism: Neomonachus schauinslandi (assembly GCF_002201575.2). Lineage (NCBI taxonomy): Eukaryota > Metazoa > Chordata > Mammalia > Carnivora > Phocidae > Neomonachus > Neomonachus schauinslandi. Next base: position 60,972,019 of record NC_058415.1, read on the forward strand.
TTTGTTTTTTGGGGGGGTTGAGTTGTATAAGTTCTTTATGCATTTGTATGGAACCACAAAAGACCTCAAAGAGCCAACAGAATTTTGGAAAAGGAACAAAACTGGAGGTATCACAATCCCAGATTTCAAGATAATCTATAAAGCTGTAGTGATCAAGACAGTATGGTACTGGCACAAAAATAGACAAATAGATCAGTGGAACAGAACAGAGAGCCCAGAAATAAACCCACAACTATATGGTTAATTAATCTAAGACAAAGGAGGCAAGGATATGCATGCAATGGGAAAAAAACAGTCTCTTCAACAAATGGTGCTGGGAAAACTGGACAGCTTTGTGACAGAATGAAACTGGACCACTTTGTTACATCATACACAAAAGTAAATTCAAAATGGATTAAAGACCTAAATGTTAAAGACCTGAAACCATAAAAATCCTAGAAGAGAGCACAAGCAGTAATTTCTCTTACATCGGCTGTAGCAACATTTTTCTAGATATGTCTCGTAAGGTGAAGGAAACAAAAGCAAAAATAATCTGTTGGGACTACATCAAAATAAAAAGCTTTTGCACAGCAAAGGAAACAATAAAGCCAAAAGGCAACCTCCTGAATGGGAGAAGATATTTGCAAATGACATATCCGAGAAGGGGTATGGCTCAATTTTTAAATCTCTGTTTCTTGACCAGGAATGGAAACATAAATGCCCCCAAGAGCCAGGGTGGTAACAGTGAGGGAGGTGATCAGGTGGGGGCTGGGAGACCTGGAGACAGGTACCCTTCTTGTGGGGGTGTCCACTGCTCAGATCTGACAGCTCCCATGTGGGAGTGCAGGCCTAGGACAGCTACATCTTCCTACTTTTCTATATTTAAATTTTTCTACAGATCAACCAACCAACCAACCAATCAGTCCCAGCTTTAAAATGCTGACCACTAATTTCGTTCTTCTTAGTACCTTCTGAGGGTCACTGAACTGTAAGTCTAATAAACCGTGTGCAGGATTTGTATGCTGAAAACTTCAAAATGCTGACGGAAGAAAACAAAAATCTAAATAAATGAAGAGATATGCATTCACAGATGGGAAGATAGCATTGTAAAGATGTCACCTCTTACATGCTGAATACAATCCTTCCCAAATCCCAACAAAGTAGTAGAGCTTACAGACAAGATCCTTCTAAGATTTAAATGGAAAGGCAAAGGAACCAGAACAGCTAAAAGGATTTTGAAAACGAATATAGTGGGAGGCATCAGTTATTTCAGGGCTTATTCTCACCTCTAACAATCAAGACCATGTGATAATCGTAGAGGGAGAGACTCATAGATCGACGCAACAGAATAGAGAACCCAGAAATAGCCCCACCCAAGTACAGGCAACTGATTTTCAACAACAGCAATTCAATGGAGAAAACATAGTCTTTCAACAAAAGGTGCTGGAGCAACTGGATATCCATGAGGAGGGAAAAAAAAAAACTTGAGCTAAATCTCACACCTTGTACAAAAAAGTAACTCAACAAGAATCATGGACTTCAATGTAAAATGTAAAATTATAAAACTTTTAGGAAAAAAAAAGGAGGAAATCTTTGGGATCTAGGGGTAGGCAAAGAGCTCTTAGTCATGACACCGAGGGCACGATCCATAAAAGAAAAAAAAAATGGATAAACTGGACTTCTTTGAAATTAAAAACTTTCACTCTGCAAAAGCCCCTGTGAAGACAATGAAATGTCAAACCCCAGACTGGGAGAAAATATTCGTAAGCCACATACCTGACAAAGGACTCCTATCTAGCATAGACAGACAACTCTCCAAACGCAGCAGTAAAAAAAACAAACAAACAGACAAACCAATCTGGAAGTGGTAAAAAAACATGAAGAGGAGACCTCTCACCAAAAAGGACAGACAGGCGGCCAATAAGCACACGGAAAGGTGTTCAGCATCACCAGCCGCTGGGGAAATGCAAATGAGGACCACTGCACACCTGCCAGGACGGCTAAAATACAAACCCGTGCGAATACTGCATGTGGGCCAGCAAGAGCGGAAACTGGATCTCTCATCGCTGCTGGTGGGAACGTAAGATGACACAGCCGCTCTGCACAATGTTTTGGCAGCTTCTTAAAAAGCTAACCATACAAGCTCCATAGGGCCCTGAACCAGCACTCGGCATTTATCCCAGAGAAATGAAAACTACGTCCAGGGGCGCCTGGGTGGCTCAGTCGTTGAGCGTCTGCCTTCGGCTCAGGTCGTGGTTCCAGGGTCCTGGGATCGAGCCCCGCATCGGGCTCCCTGCTCGGCGGGAAGCCTGCTTCTCCCTCTCCC
>NC_058415.1:60974423-60978404 GCF_002201575.2 Neomonachus schauinslandi
AAAAAAAAAAAAAAAAAAAAAGCGGCATGTGCGTACTACTGGATGGCTGGGATATTATTCAGCAATACGAAGGAATGAATTACCGATAGACAAAACAACTTGGATGGATCTCGAGGGCATTATGTTGAGTGAAAAATATCTCAAAGGTCATACACCATATGATTCCATTTTTATGACATTCTTAAATGCCGTAATTATAGAGATAGAGAACGGATTAGTGATTGCCTGGGGTTAGAGACTGTTGGGGGGGGAGGAGGCAGGGATGACTACAAAGGTGTTGCCTGAGGTACATCTTGGTGGTGATGGAATCGTTCTGTATTTTGGTTGCTATTACCCGAATCTACCAGTATGAGAAATTGACATAGAACTATATACACACCCCGTCAATTCTGGTTTTGATGTCGCAGTGGAGTTAGGGAAGATCTAACCCTTGGGGCAAGCTAGGGGAAAGGTACACTTCTCTGTTCTACCCTTGCAACATCCTGTGAATCCGTAATTATTTCAATATAAAAGTTTAAAAGTTGGGGAAAAGGTTCAAAGAAAGAAAATACCATTTCTTAGATGAAGCTGAAATGTACCCCCTTAGGCTCTGCACACGGGTCCTAATTCTTTCCTTGAGGGCCCCCAAACCATATCTGCCGAGAGATTTGCAGACAGTGACTCCATACCAGGATTCTGTTCTTCTGGCTGAGTGGCCCAAAGCACCTCCCCCATCCCTTCCTGAATCTTTTCAAATAGATGTATTTGCCTGAGCCCCCGAGAAATGTTCTTGGCAACATGAAGGACACTATTAATAATGCAGCTGGGGCCACAGGTGTAAACCACAACTGTCCCCAGCACGCTGGGGCATGGAGCCACAGACCATGCATGCTGGGCCAACAGGGGGCCAACCCCGTGGCCTGGCTTGGGCATCGGCATCTCCACTCTGCTGCAGGCCTGGCCTCAGGACGTCCTGGGTCCCAGCTACTCCCACGGCCAGAGCCAGTCTCTCTGCCTGACTGTGGGGGTCGGTCCAGGGTTCACAGAGCCCTCAGGGCAAGAGGCGCTGGGAGGGCATCCCACTCCAGCCCCCATTTTGAGGATGGGGCAGCCAAGGCTGAGAGGGCAAGGGACCAACTCAGTTCGCATAAAAGGACCAAAAGACCCAGAACAACTTTTTTAGAGTCAAATGGCAGCTCAAATGGTAACATCAGTCCCAACTTCCCATTTCAAGCCCACAACAGAATCCATTTAAATAAACAGTGCTATGAAAGGAGAAGCCTGAAGAAAGTACTTACTTATGGAAATATATTTATACCCTATTTATGTTCTTTCAACAAAGCAGTGACACCCAAAGAGCTATTTGCACCTTCTTTACGCTGCATTTTGCTTTGTTTAAGGTGACTTGGGGTGCAAGGGATGGACGACTAGTCCCTCTAAGAGAATGGCCTTGGCGGTGGCGGCAGGAAAGACTGTTCCTCCATTTTGTGAGGTGCTGTGGGGCAAGACTAGGGTGCTGGGCAGAGGTAGATCCACACGAAGCTAACAACATAGAAGCTTCAGGCTCCTCTCTGGCCCGGCCCCTTCATGGTCTTACACCTAATTTTGTGTTCTTTTTCTTCAAAAGAACCTCCCTAAATTCTGGAATACCCAAACCCCACCAAACCGGATCTGCCCTTTTGAGGTTTTTATTTCCCCTTGGCTCCACACTGAGGAGAGCCTTGTGTCCGAGGGGAAGTGTGGACATCTCAACTAGAATAAGGAAGAAATGTCCACTTGCCTTGAGCTTCTCAGCAGCGTCTTCTATTTGGGTTATGTTGCCAACTTGCTGGTGCTTCTTGGCTTCCAACTGCTTTAAACATTCTTGGATGAGTTTCTGTATGTGAAGGAGTTAGGAAAAATTAATACTGTGACTCTTGAGATAACAAGCCACCCCGGGGGTCATCTCCCACCCCTGTATTTTGCTTCAGTTGAGGTATCTGAGACTCAAAAGGTGAGATGACTGGGCCCAGAGTCACGGGGCAAACTGGAAGATGAGCTGGAACTAGGGTCCCTCTGATCCTCAGAGGCCCACGTCAGATATTCTTCAAACCTTGATGCCCCCTCCCTTTTTTCTAGAACAATCCTACTATGACCTGATTTTCTCAAATAGGACCTTAAGGCAAACAGCTTGGGGACAGGGGAAGAGCATTCACTTACAGAGTCAGTATTAACTGAGCACCTACTATGTGCCAGGCCCTGTCATAGGGGCTGCCCTCGTGGAACGTACATTCCAGGGAGCCTGTGGCCCTTTGGCCTGGACAGGGGTTCAGAAAACCTGCATGTGTAAGGTCTGTGGGGGTTCATGCTCCCATCTCTCTCCCACCTGAAATGGCTCCCTTCCATATCTCTGTTTTGTGACTGCTGTTTTTCCACAGGTGTGCTCTGCGACCCTCTTCCCCACAGGTCTGACCTCACCTCTATCTAGGCCTTCTTACGGCTGGCCTTACACTCAGCTGCGGGGCCCAGGTCTGGCTGCCCAGCCAACGGAAAGCTTTCTGAGGGCAGGCCTGCTCCATTCCTGGCTCCGCCCCCAGGGACCAGGGAGTGACCCAGAAGCATCTGCTCAATTGAACACAATGACCAAGGGCTGCCAGCTTCGAGTGGACAGCTGGAGGCACCCAAGAAGCTGTGAGGAGCACCAGCCCCAGAGTCACACGGGACCTCCTAGATCTGAGTCCTGGTTCCCCCTTCATGGGAACCGAGTGAGTGACTTCACCGCTCTAAACCTGTTTCCTCAGCTATAAACATGGAGCTAACCCCACAGCGTCGCCACAGAGAATGAGAAGTACACAGAGCGCTGGGTGCAGTGCTTGGCAGGCACTAAGTACTCGACAGAGTTCTTACTGTCATTGTAACATCCAACAAGCATTTGCTGCTGTGGGCAGCTGTATTCTAGGTAGTGGGTGGGGATGGGGACACAATGGTAACCGAAGTACAAGCCACAGCCTCAAATTCCAGGAGCACATCCTCACCCCACTGTGATTTCTAAGCCTTCAAGTCTAGCTGCTGTCCATCACCCTTCCAGTCCCAGGATGCTTCTCCTGTCAATGCTACCTGGTAAAATCCTACTCAGCCTTCAAGGACAGTTCCAATGGCACTCCTCCAGGAAGTCTTCCTGGGCTCCCTCTTCCTATTTCACATTGTCTTCTCTCTGGCTTCCCAATTACAATACTTACCACACTGTATTGTCACCATCTGTTCTCACCCCACCAGCCAGTGAACTCCTCCAGATGAGGGAAGAATTGATCTATTCCTTAGCTCATGGCACAAGGTATGTGCTGAATGGATGTTTGATGAGTGGATGGAAGGATGATGGATAAACAGGTGAGTGGGTAGATGTGTGAACACAAAATGAGTTCATAGGTAGGTAGGTGGGTGGGTGGACCTGCCCGTGAGACACCCAAGCCCTATCTCTGGAAAGCAGCCATGTTAACTCTGGAGACAGCCTCTGAGGAGCTATTATTATTACAACCATTATATAGATAAGAAAAGGAAGACCTTGGAGGCAGAGGCAGGCCTGAAACCCAGGACTCCACCAACTGGACCAGCCCCCACAGTGCCCATTTTCACCCTGGAGCTCCAAGGTTGTCATAATGTGAAGAGAAAGGTCATTAATCACAGAAGACTTCTAGGAGGAGGAAGGGGTAGAATCTACATCTGTCAGAGACAGGAGGGCCTGCCTATCCCAGGGAAGCAGACGGATTTGACCAGAGCCACAGAACAAGTTGTCCCCAAGGGCGGAACAAAAGTCTAGAGCCCCTGACCACTATTAGGATTCCGCATGGGTGAGGGCTCCAAGGTGAGAATGGGCCAGTGGGGGCAATCCAGCTGTGGAGTCCTGGGCTGAAAGCCAGCCTCAGCTTCCAGGACCTTCCTTTTCTTATCAATAAAATGGCTGTCACAGCTCCCCACAGGCTGTTAAATGCGTGGAACAGGAACTGGCGGGGGGGGGGGGGGGGG